>NC_081407.1:66927184-67230980 GCF_030272615.1 Cryptomeria japonica | reverse complement strand
AAACACATCAAACCGTTGAGTTATCCCGCAGTCAAGACTTGACATTTGGAACCTTGAGGTTGTCCCCTTTGATCATTTAAAACAGCATTAGGGATTTCCTTACACAAGAGAGAATAGGATATTTAGCATTCTATTCTACATTGACCGACAAAAGTTGGTAAAGCGACTTTAGCCACATCAACAGTGATTACCAGCAAATCACATCTCACTGAGTTATCTTGAGCTTAGTCATGAGCTAACATTAGAAACCTTGAGGTTACTTTGTTTGGACAGTCAGAAGGCATACAAAGTTCCCTCATTCAAGAGAGAATTGGATAGACTATGCATTCTATTTTGTGTTGAGGGAAGTGTCGAATTTCCCCATCAACAAAATTGGGGCTAGAAGGATGGGGGCTTCGAATTTGGATCAAGCTGAGTCTAGTATGTCCTTTCAAACACTATATAAGAGATATGTTAGATCTCTTCTATATTGAAAAAATCCAAAAAAACCAAAAACAAAAAAATATCCAAAAAAATATAAAATCTGAAAATACAAAAACTTTTCTGAGTCAAAATGTGGGAGCAGCCACCTCATAGAGACAATCCCCAAGTTGAGATCTCTCAACTTCATAGGATACTAAATGCACTTGTTTGAATTTTCATCTACAGGAAATTGCAGAATCCACAACATGACTGGACATGATGAGCTGAACTATTTGACTTTTCTGTCAAAGGTGGAGCTAGCACTGCAAGGAAGAATCTTCTTCTAGGATATTCCCAAGCCAAAGGAGTTTGTGGAGCCTGACAATTTCATTACTCAACAATGCAATGATGAGTTTACACGGTTTAGGGGATTGATTGAAGGTCAAGTGGGTCTCAATGAGTAGTTACGTTTGGAGAATGTATTGTTACCTCGGTGGCGTAGGGTTCATAATGCTCCTCACTTCGAATTCGCTTTTTCATTGTGCTCAGAGGCTATTAATTAGGTTAGATGCTAGTTTGGATTGCCAGAGTCACCAAATGAACGCATCACAGATAAATTGTGGAGTGCGTACCTCGTAGTTGACAAGTATAGAAGAACACAAGATCACGACAGTACCACATTATCTCAAGATGAAAGAAATGAATTCCAAGAAGCTAGCCTAGATGAATCCAACGATCAGAGTATGGTAGTGAGTAGCTTTGTATGCTTCGTACCCAAGGGGGAAATCATTGTAGAAAGTGATCAAGTGGGCACTATAGAAGAGCCTAGGAATGGAGAATAGTTCGAGGGAGCCCTACCATTGGAAGTTGTATTCCAGGAACAAATTTTTGAGGGTCAAGCTATCAAGGAGGCCTTAGTGTTTGAGGATATGCTTATAGAAACACACAAGGTTGCATGGTTTATGCAACATGAAGACACACCAATAGGCGAAGCACCCCATGATCTTGGGTTCAAGTTCAAATATGATTTTCAGTCCGCATAGCTCACTGATGAATATGATGTTGATTTACATACGCCCTTGGCTAAATCAGGACTCGAGCCTTTTACATGAAATATACGTTTTGTTCAATTCAAACGCCGCTTGCCTAGCGATTTCGAGTTTTCAAAGAAAATGCGTAACTTTGGCGCTTCGCCAAACTTCTTCAGACGCCTCACAAAACTCGAGCAGTCAGCTTGGAATGAGCGATTTTGTTTTGGGGCAGGACCCTTCCTAGGGTTGCATTGTTGGTTGTGCCTCAGGCGGGAAACTCCCCCGATGTCGGCTCATGATGAAATTCAAATCCACCAACATGTATTTAAGGGGGCATTTGCTCTCTCATTTGCATAAGTTCAATAGGTGGAAGCTGGACAAGATTGGAGTATGTACAAGAAATCAAGCATTCAAGAGCATTCAAGCATTCAAACATTCTTTTCCAGCATTGAGCATTCTCAAGTCTCCCTTCAAGGCTAGGTGTTGCATTCAAGTCAAGGATTCAACAATTGAAGAGGAGATTGATTTCAACATTCAATCCTACACAAGCATTTCTATCAACATTGCTATCACAACCTCCCTTGAGGTGATTTACAATTCAGTCTTTCATTTACATCTACTTGCAAGTACTTTCTTTCATTACTTAGTTAATTCCAAAACTGGGGATTGACCTAAACGCAAACCCCCAATCCCAACCCATTTTCCTCTCTTTTATGTGTGTAGGTTGCAGGTGCGCAGTTGTACTTTCGGATTCGGGCTTCATTTGCAAAGGCAGAAAAACCCTTTTCGTTTCGCGGATTTTTCGACGGATCATGTACATTCCCACCACGGTCCGGGCAACTTTTCCTCGATTTGCAGGGCGACTTCGTCTCGACATATTGGCCAGATCCAAGTACACAGCTTCATCCCATATTCCGATCTCAAGTTATAATCAATTCTTTGTCACTTTTGCACTACATAATTCAAGCAATTTCTTTTCCAAATCAAACAAGAAAGAGGGGATCAACTTAGCATTCCCCATTCATTCAGAATTCAATCTACCATCTTTTTGTGGAGAGATTGAATCTAGTGAATTATCCTCTCCTCTTTCTAATGTAATGGTGAAAAGTGCTTGAATGGTAATCGATAGCGAAACTCTCATCTCTCTTTGAAGGAAAGGGTAGTTTCCTTCTTAATTTATTATTCACCATTTTCCCACCACTACATTTTGGTGAACCCGACATCTTGCATGCTTTCCTTTGAACAAAATTGCATATTTTCCATTTACAAGTTTCAACTTTCTACAAACTTAGTGGTTAAATCATTAAAAACCCTAGTTTTTAAATTTAAAATTGAACTCGTGATTTGTAAAAATTATTTGTGGTTATCTTATAGATCTGACAATTGTTTTGTTTGTCAAATTCAATTTCCTCATTGTCTTGTTCAATTTGCAATTAAAATTTACAAAATTAAGAGGTTACTTGTCAAAACCCTAATTTTCAAACATCATTTTGCACTTGTGCAAAAAATTGGATTTCAACTTAATTTTCAGATTTCTGATTGTTCTCAGATTTGCCTTCAATCCTACAATTCAAATTTTCAATTTCCCCCCCTTTTCCCAAAATTCAAATTTCAAAATTAAGTGGGTAGGTCATCAAACCCTAATTTTTAAAATTAATTGGATTTTGTGTGAATTTCAAATCAATTTCATTTACATTCAGATTTCTAAACATTTTCCAAGGTGTCCCTATCCATTAGGTTTGACCATTTTCAAAATTGCAATTCAATTCCTCTTTTTCTTCAAAACCCTAATAGGGTCCTATTTTCACATTTGCGCCTTCATTTCACCCATCTAGAGATCGTAAAATTCGCCAATTTTTTGGGGTTAGCTTTCAAATCATCATAATATCCATCCCTGAAAATTTCGAAAAAAGTTGGTCAGACCATGTGCGTCCCTGCCACGGTCCTCGGCTTTTTTCCTAAAATTTCGAGAGACTATTATGACTGTATTTAATAGCTTAAATCCAGAAGATTGGTTGATTTTATCGATTTTTGATATCTCTAGAATCAGAAATACCTTCAAAATTCAACATTTCAACTTTCAAGAAAAACTTTTAAATTAAGTGGTATTCCCTTGGCCCTAATTTTAAAAATCCAATTTCCTTTCATTTTTGGAAATTGTGTCATCCTCTTCCCCCAACAAAGTTCAAATTGTGTAATCAGTATTTTCTTGAATTTTGCATTACTCAATTTTTTAAGCTTTGTTCTACAATTCAAAATTCAAATTTTCCCTCTAGTGCATGAGTTTTACCACTATTAGTCCTACCTATCATATCCACGTTAGACGAAGCATTAGAATTAAGGCTTCCCAAGGTTTAATTACCGAGGAGATGGAGCCTAATTTGGGTGAATTATTTAATGAGGATCATGCTAATTCTTCCCATCCTAATCATGTGCCTATTCACCCCATTGATGGATCCCATGATGAAGAAGAAGCTTTAACTAGGGTTTCTTTAGATCAACTTTCCACATTGGACAATCAATTTGATAGCTTTCAACAATGGATGTCCCAAGAATACCCTAATAGTGAAGCTCTTCCATTAATTGAAGGTCTTAAACGCATGCTTCAAAGTGATAAGAATGGAATTGATATATGGCATGGCATTGCACATATTGTTGATTCTAATGTCATGCCTATCGAGTTGTGACGAAACCCTAGCTTATTCACAACCTTCAACACAAGTCAATTCCTCTATTCCTTTGACTAATCCTATGACTAGTATTCCTACTTTCACATCTAACATCATGGCTACTTCAACTCAAAATGTCATTCCTACAACCATAGGTCATGGAGGCAATCCCTCTTCTTCACTTAATCCTCCATCTTTACCTATGTCTTCCATAAGTGTTCCTATTATTCCTCAACCAATCAGTGTGACACAAGGGGGCAATTCCTTCAACAACTTTATTCCTCCTTTAAGTGTCCCTTTTCCTATCCAATCATCACCAATGCCTACTTATCATAATGTCCCACCACCTTATTCTCAGTCCATGCCTTATTTCAATGACATCACACCACCTTCTCAATCACCTATGTCTAACATCAATTCTTCCACCGAAATGACAATCAACAATCTTGCTCAAACTGTGTCGTCCTTACAACAACAAATTGCTTCCATGAGTCAATAGTGTGCCCACCTTTGATGTTGCAAGCCCCCTTTCTCTTGATATTGTTAAAGTCGTGCCACTTAAACATGTGGAGATCCCTCAATTGGAACTCTATAATGGAAAAGGTGATCCTCTTATGCATGTCAAAACATTCCAAACCTTGTATACTGATTTTGCTTATGATCAACAACTGCTTGCAAAATTGTTTACAAGAACACTAAGAGATAAAGCCTTACAATGGTATTGATCTTTGTCTTCTTATTCTATCACTTCCTTTCAACAACTAGCAAATGCTTTCATCCAACAATTTCAAAACAACATGTTGATGTGTTTTTTATGCACATAACAATACAGAATAAATTACCAAGATAATTTACCCTCTCTTGAACAAAATCACCTCAGATGCTAAGAATGAGATCAACTAAAATGATTCCAAGGTTTCTACATGTCAGGGCTTGACGAGTGGGTAAGTTCAGTGGTTGATGTGAATTGTTGTGTTTCACTTGGGGACTTACACAAATGTTTGGATTATCATGAATGATGCGGAATAGGTGTGCTGACAACTTAAGATTTATTAATATGGTTCTGGATTTACTTCTTACTAAAAAGGGGGCAAAAAGAATAGGGTTCAGGAAATCTATTCTAAACCTAAGAATGTAGGAAATGATGAATGGATTCAATAGAATCAAACCAGGCAAGGTCTCACAATCAGGTATTGACACAAGCTTAGTGCAATCATCTAAGGTATACTTAATGATTTTCAAACTATTACCATCAAACGAAGACACCATCCAAGTTGATGCTTGTCAACGGACGCGTAATAGTTGAAGTTATGCTTACTCAAACTCCAATTGACCACACAAGGCGCACTTACCAGCGGAAAGAGGCTAGTGGTATGGATTAAGGATTCCACACAAATATACTCAACAAATCTTCCATTCAATCTAACATACATGAAAATAAATTCTAATCTAAATTCTAATCTAACTTGGAGGAATTGAGAACCATGAATGCAAATACAACACTTGAAGAGCAAAATCACCAACAATTGAACAATGATTAGGATTCAAATAGCTGTAGCATATACCAACAATTCTACAAAAACTCTCTCTTACAAATGAGAGACAAAGGGGCATATATAGAGTCTCTTACAAAATGGATGGCCCAGATTGATCTAAGATCAACGGCCGAGATCATGCCAACAAAACCCTAGAATTGCCCTAATTAGGGTTACATCAAAAATGGTGCCACCAACATATGGCCCAATCATCTAAGGTATACTTAAAGATTTTCAGGCTATCACCATCAAACGTTGACACCATCCAAGTTGATGCTTGTCAACGGACGCGTAATAGTTGAAGTTATGCTTACTCAAATTCCAGTTGACCACACAAGACGCACTTACCAGCGTCAAGAGGCTAGTGGTATGGACTAAAGATTCCACACAAATGAATTCAACAAATCTTCCACTCAATCTAACATACATGAAAATAAATTCTAATCTAACTTGGAGGAATTGAGAACCATGAATGCAAATACAACACTTGAAGAGCAAAATCACCAACAATTGAACAATGATTAGGGTTCAAATAGCTGCAGCATATACCAACAATTCTACAAAAACTCTCTCTTACAAATGAGAGACAAGGGAGCATATATAGAGTCTCTTACAAATGAGAGACAAGGGAGCATATATAGAGTCTCTTACAAAATGGATGGCCCAATATGATCTAAGATCAACGGCCTAGATCATGCCAACAAAACCCTAGAATTGCCCTAATTAGGGTTACATCAAAAATGGCGCCACCAACATATGGCCCAATGAAAAGATACCTAGTCATCAAATAGGGAATCTTCTAGAAGATTCCTCCCTCCATCTCTCTCTCTCCTAGCATACTCCAAGAATCTAGCCAATACTGAAAATAAACTCCTCCATGGAAATGCTAGGCAAGGTATCCTGTTGTAAATCAATCACGTCCAATGAATCCGAGCAAGCACTCAAAGTGTTCTCCCATTCTGCCATGAGCTTCTACGAACTATGAACATAAATCAATAAAGAGACCAGGTCATCAATCTGACTCTTCTGCAAAGAGTTCAGCTGGCAAAAATACATAAATTTCATCTTGTCTCTTAATTCGGCTAAGTGTAAACCACTAGCATCACTAACATCAACGCCCAATAATTCCTCAATCGAGGCAAGGATCTTCATCTGAATGTCCTGAATTAATCCTTCCATCTCCATACAACTCGACTGGGCGTTCTCATAAGTTGATTTCTTCACGGCTAGTGAACAATACTAGCCATGGAAATCATATCTATCTCCACTGTGCACAACGTTCTCACTGACCAAGGTGGAATTAGGAATCCTCTTCAATGCTTGGAGGCGTGGAATAGTCTTGTCTTGAATAGGCCGGAATTCTTCCCAAACTCCCTCAAAATACTGGATTTTGAATATAAGCCCTGTTGTCCTATCATATGCATGGACGAACTGAGTGAGGAAATCATCTGCCTGTTTTCTTGTGCTCTCAATCCACTTTTCCACCTCTGAGTGTGTACCTCTCGCTACCTCCCAATGTGAATGTATTCCATAGTCAACTGCAATAGGGGAAATAAGGGTGGGATCTCCACGCCTTGTTCCTGCAATATACTCTCTGAGTCTAATATTTTCTTCTCTGTACCTTTCATTCTCCGCAACCGCTTTTTCTAACCTTGCATTGATTGCCTGGAGGTTTTCACCAATCTGAAAGAATTCCTGTTCTCTGGATGTACAACCAAGGGCGACTGAAGTGATCTGGAAATCCACAGGAGTAGCAATGTCCGCTGTCATGCCTACAATAGGAACAGCAATCTGCGCAATCCGCATTCCTATCTCATCTCTAGCTATGTGCGACAAAATCTCCGCTCTCTTGAGCTCCTTCCCCTTAGCACTCCTAGCTAGGTAGTCATCAATATCATCAATAGGTTGTACCTCTATCATTTGTTTACTTTTCTCCATACTTCTCCTCAGCCATTCAGGAATAGCAGCCATCTCCATACCATCATCGAGACATACTTCTCGATCAAGTCCTTTCAATGTCGAAATAATATCATCATTATCATCAGGATTATCCCTGATCCAATCATATACTTCATTTCCCAAGCTAACTTCCAAAAGGACAGTAGGGGACTCCGGCTAATCATTATTCTCATCAGGAGGTGCAGATGTCCCTGTGACATGGAACTCCTGAATATTCTCTGGTAGTATCACTGTGTTGGAACACTGCTGAGTCTCCTTATTATGTTTTGTTACTTCAATCACTTCGATTGATAAGACACTGGGAGGGGGTGAAGGAATGATGAGTGGAGGAATGATAGTCTTTTGTTTCTTCTTCACATCCTCAATCTTCTTCCCTCTGGCCTTGACTTCTCTTTGCGTGTTCTTCCTTCTCTTGGGAGCTTGACTCTCTTCATCTGCATGAATCCTGACATCACTGACAGTCCTCTAATCATCCTCGAAAGTAGACTCTTCCGACTTCATCCTTTCATAAGTGAAGGGAACACCCATGTCAACTAACTTATTCATCTGTATATCCACCCATAGGCGGGAGAAATTCAAGACCTCTCTCATCAATATATTCAGGTCAATCTCTTCTGACTCTGACCAATTAGGCAATAGGATTGCCTTCTTCATTTCACTCTCATACTGTGGATGTGTATGATCTCTATCATCTAATACCTGATCAGGAATGAGGAAAAGTCCACACTTCCTCATGAAATCCACTGACATTATGGACCACATTCTTCTCTTCACTACTTGCTCGTCCATCAAGTTAGCCCAATAATCTTCTATGTAAATCTTATGAGTGAACTTCTCTCCTCTGATCCTTCCGACCTTCTTGTCTGGATCGAATCTTTCTCTCTTCTTATAGGTAGCAAATCTGTAGAATGCAAGCTCCTCACTCGCAATGCTAGCGGCTATGGCGGATTGGCAAACCTCTGACGTCTTCCCAACTGAAATAGGGAATGTCATTCCTGTCCTGTGCTTCTCTCTCTAGATAACATCGAACTGTAGAAGTTGTCTCACCACTTCCAACAATATCAGTCTGTCAGTTGGATACCTAGGAGGTCTGTAGGGTTCAGATTGAAACCCATGAATCCTAAGGTATGTGAAAGTGGGAAACTGTATAAACCACGATCCATACTTTTCTATTAACTATGTTGCCTCCGTGGACAATCTTCTGTGGATTCCGCCTTGCAGCATCCGTGTGATATACATAGTGAATGCATCATTCACTCTCTTATAGTCTTCAATTCTATGCATGCTCAGCTGAGGGTAGCATTCATAACTCTTGAACTGTCCTTGCCCATTCCTGACTTCACCTTTGCATATTAATCCTCTGTATGAAACAACCCATGCAAGCAGGTACACCAGGTAAGAAGTCATGGCGAATGACTTGGACCGCTCTACATTCCTCAACTGAAAATCCAGGTTGTCACTTATAATCTTGGACCAATTCACTAGTGTTCCTCTAAGACAATCCTGGATGAAGTAGAACATCCATCCATCAAATATTGCTCCCTGCGGCATCCCCATCACTCTGTTGAATAGGAATATCAAATCACTATATTCCTCCTTAAAATCTATGCACATGAGTGTCTTGGGAGCCTTGGAATGATGAGACCTAGGCTCAATCATCCACTCTTTGTTAATTAAATTCTTGCATACACCCATCTTCTTCGTGTATCTTTCTGCATAATCCTCCTTGGTCACATCCTTCATGTTTGTTCCCCGTGGAATTCCGAACACCTCAGCAATGGCATCCTCAGCAAGGTAGGCGATGACAACGCCCTTAGGACTCTTGATCATTCTTGTGAGCGGATCGTAACATCGTGCACATTCCACTGCACTGTATGGACTGTATGGACTGTGGAAATCCAGCGGCATGGAAAATGTCACTCTTCATAATATTCGCATATGCTGGGGAAGGAACCTGATCTCTGACTCCGAACATCCGACGCTGCATTTGGTCGAAGTCCAGGAAATGCATGTTTGTATCAGTAATCTCCTTCCATCTGGATGAAATCCTAAGCTCTGGATAAAATCCAATCTCCAGCATCTTCAATAGTTCTTTCCTTTCCTTATATCCCGACTTTGACATCGCACCTATACGAGGCTCGAAGTTAGACTTAGGAAAATAAATAATGTTCCTTTTAAAATTCCTAACTTTCTAAAGATTTAGCTAATTTAGAGCATGGAGTCGAGATAATAATCCATACACTTGGTAAATTTTAACAATTAAGTTCAAAGTGTGACAACACTAAGGCATGGAAGTCTTCCATAAAATTCATTGAATACCTTCTTATGCTTAGAAAATATGCGAGCTAAAATGCAAAGGAGTATACCGGATAAATGATGACTAAGGAAAGGTGTGAAAGATTATGTTTTCACACAATGAATGTCTGAAGACACCTTCCGCAGTCAACAATGGAGGTCAACAATTTTGAAGATAACCTGAAAATCAGACTTTTAAAACATGTTGTAATCTTCAAAATGTGCATAATCTTGTTAAGAATCAGTTCTAATGATAAAAACAATCATTTTTTGGAATGTAAGTATGGCTGGTAAAAATTTAAATTTCTGAGGACAAGTCTGAAAATCGGATACTTCAGACTTACCAGCACCTTGCAAAGTGGTTTAAATCCCTGAAAATGCTGAAAAAATGGATAAGGAAACAGCCCCAAGCAAATTCGCCAAAACTTGTTAATTGGCTAGAAATGAAAATTTCTGAGGACAACCACCTAACAATGGAGTTTCAGACCTGCAACAGCGATAAAATGGTCTAAAAAATGCACAAAAAACTCCATAAAACACATCCAAATGCGAAATGCCTAAGTTGGAATTGGCTGGGCAATAAAAACTTAAGTCTGAAAATTAATGGCAGCCATTAATGGAGGTCAAAATCTGAAGCAAACCTCAGATCTGAAGCGAATCAGCAGGCTGGAAATGATGGCATCCACCAAGAATGCACGAAAATCATCAAAATGTGGCACCAAATCACCTCCCAAGCAAAATCGAAATTTCCCCAAGTATGGCGCCAAAATGGAAATCTGAAAATGATGTCAATGGCAGCTTCGATCTGCAGTAGCAAGGATGGCAGCAATCTGGAAAAATCGTCCAAGTTGGGATTGGATACCTGTTGTGACGTATTCACACATCGCCCCATTACAAATGGGGACCCCTACTCTTTTTTGCTTTCTGGGGTTTGCTTTCTAGGTGTTTAAGGTTTGTCTGTTAGCCTTTGCATTTTGAGTGTCGCCAGGGGATCAATAGGATGGTAGGCTTTGCTTGAGCCAAGGGAGTCAGTCGGTGCCCCAGAATTAGGGTTTCTTTGAGAATCTTCCTTAGGGTCTGGTTTTGCTCTCGTTGCTAATTGTGTCTTGCTTTGTGAGTGGGTATCATTCTTGAGGGTCTGAGTTAGGTCGAGTTGGTGAGTGATGAAGTCTGGAATGTCATCCTGATCTTCAAATGCCCTGAAATTTGGCTAAGTCTTGAATGCCCTGATCATGAAATTTGGCTGTGTCTGGAATGTCCTGATCCTGAAATTTGACTAAGTCTGGAAAACTGAAGAATCCTCCAAAAACTAGATTTTGCAATATAACACCTGGAGGTCCGAAACCACTCTCAAACATCCTGAAAGTATATATGGAATATAACTTAAAGTTCTAATACTTAAATGTTATAATCCATAAAATGATCCTGACGGAGAGTCCAAAATGTCAAATTTCACTCCTGACCCTTCCAAAGGGTCCAAAGTGAATTTCGCTCCTGACCCTTCCAAAGGGTCCAGAGCAAAATTCTCCATAAGACATTCTACTTTGACCAAAACTTAGAACTAATGCATTCCTAGGCTTGAATGAAGGTAAAAACGCTTGTTTGAATGAAGAAGTGTGAAAATGAAGTCAAGATCTTGGCCAAGATTAGGAATTTCGCTCCTGACCCTTCCAAAGGGTCCAGAGCGAAAATCATCTTGAAACCTCATTTCTTCCTAACTTTGGCTAAATTTTGATGTGCAAGGTATCTTGGAGGGAGGATTAAACATTCTTGTCACCTTTGAAGATTTGGAAGCGTGCAAAAATGAAGAATTTTGGACAAGAAGGGAAATTTCGCTCCTGACCCTTCCAAAGGGTCCAGAGCGAAATTTCAAAAAGCTCTTATTGTGCAGTGAAGAAGGTCAAGTTTTTGGCATGGATGAGAGAGGAGTGGTGTCTTCTTCCCTTGAGAGGTGAATTCAACTTGAAATGATGGTGGAATAAGCCTAAATTAAGAAATTCGCTCCTGACCCTTCCAAAGGGTCCAGAGCGAAAATCTCTATAGGAGACATTTCTTGCCTTGTTTGGTCAAATTGAGGTGTCCAAGACATGATGAAAGGAAGAATGAACATATTGAAACCCTTGGGCATGTTTAGAAGTTGTGAAAATGAAGGATTCTAGCCAGGAAAGGAAATTTCGCTCCTGACCCTTCCAAAGGGTCCAGAGCAAAATTCCTTATAAACCTATTTTTTAGCCTTTCTTGGACATGAAACTTTATTCCTAGCACAATGAAAGATGAAATCCTACCTTGCAAAGAGTTTTCAAGTTGAAAAATGAAGATTTTTGGTCAAGATTGAGATTTTCGCTCCTGACCCTTCCAAAGGGTCCAGAGCAAATTTTCTCAGAAACACTCTTTGCTATCAAGTTTTGCTAGGTCAAGTGTGGGATAAGGTAAAACCAAGAAGGAATTGCCTCTGGGAGTGACTTGTAGTGCTAAGAAATCATTGAAAAGCGAAGGAATTGAGCCAAATAGTGAATTTCGCTCCTGACCCTTCCAAAGGGTCCAGAGCGAAATTCCTAAAAACACCTATTTTCCTTGCAAGGTCAAGACAACTTTTTGGTTCTTATGGCTTGAATGGGTGTGAGGAGGTGTGTTTTTGCCTTTTGAAGATGATTGAGGTTGAAAAGATGAAGGAATTGAGCCTAAGAGAGAATTTCGCTCCTGACCCTTCCAAAGGGTCCAAAGCGAAATTTCCAAATTCTCCTTTTTCCTTGCAATTTAAGAGAAGATTTTGATTTTCATGACTTGGAAAGGAGTGAGGCAAGATGTTCTATGCCTTGGAGGTGATTTGAAGATGAAAGGATTGGAAAATTGCCCTAAAACCTGATTTTCGCTCCTGACCCTTCCAAAGGGTCCAAAGCGAAAATCCTAAAACCAATGTGTTCCTTTTAAGTTTGTGCTAAGACAAGACTAGACCAAGGTAGAAATTGCCCTTGAGACCACCTTTGAGTTGATGTTGGCTTCCAAAAGTGATGATTCTAGGTCAGAGGAAGATTTTCGCTCCTGACCCTTCCAAAGGGTCCAAGGCGAAAATCCTAAAATCCCCTATTTTGCCTTGCAAGAACAAATCAAACTTGGATGGAGTGAATGAAGAAGACTATTTCCTAACCTTGTGAGGTGGATTCAAGATAAAATGATGGAGGAGTAAGCCCAAGCAAAGAAAATCGCTCCTGACCCTTCCAAAGGGTCCAGGGTGAAAAACATCAAAGCCACCTTTTCCTCCAAAGTTTAAGTAAAACTAGGCCTGGACTACAGTGATAGAACCCATTCACAATGCCTTGGAAAGATTTGGATTTTCAAAAAAAATGAGAATTTTGAGCTCAGGAGAGAATTTCGCTCCTGACCCTTCCAAAGGGTCCAGAGCGAAATTCCCAAAACAGCAGTATTTCTTTCAAAATATTGGTGAGTCAACTCAGTGATTGAGATGAATATACCCTGGAGATTGCCTTGAAGGAGGTTAATGATCAAGCTAAGGTAAATTGTGACCTAAAAAGAGAAAATCGCTCCTGACCCTTCCAAAGGGTCCAGGGCGAAATTCACATTATCACCTAATTTGCTCATGTGAAATGCTAAAATTTCAAATGCAAGACTTTGATTAGGTCAAAACAAACATGAGCTTGCCTTCCGGAAGATTTTGGAGTCAAGAAAACAAGGTATTCAAGTCCTAATTTGAAAAATCGCTCCTGACCCTTCCAAAGGGTCCAGGGCGAAATCATCAAAAAGCCTATCATTCAACCTTGTTAGAGTGAGTCAAGGGTAAATTGCAAGATTGTGAAGACAAGGGCATGGGAATTTGCAAATCTAGGTGGTGAAAATTTTGACTCATGAAGTAAACAAGCCTGGATGTGAGGTTCAAACAAGCTTTGAAAGTAATTTAGACCTTCATCGCTTTGGATATTTTGATGCCTAAGGAGGAAAGAAGCTTTATTAAGCCTTGATCAAACCTTGACATTCCTAAGCTAGCCCATAATTTCCATTAAATTCGCCAATTTCAAGACATTTGGGAGGCTAAAGCAAGTTCGCATGAATTAAGGCATTTGCAATTGAATTAATTAATTTCAAGCCTTAAAATAAATATAAAATCCACCTTTCAAGCCTTGAAATTAATTTAAAAATTTTAAAAAATAAAGGTGAGCGCTCAAAATTCATTTCTTTGCTCTTACAAGCAAGTTGGCCTCCTTCTAAAGGGATTTTGATTTATTTAATTGCCAATTTGCTAAGTGGGCCTCATGACGGATTAGGGTGAGTGCCCTATATAAGGGAGGTGTATTGTGGACAAATGCAAATCATTCATTCATTATTCACATGCGAATTTGAGGAGCAGATTAGAAGAGCGAATTCTAGCTAAGTTGGAGGATAATTTCCAGAATTTGCTAAGCGTTTGGAGGCTAGTGGAAGGCGAAGTTCTTTGAAGGCTGATTGAGGCATAATTCATCCAAAGGAAGACCAGAAATTCAGACCTTATCCAGCGAATTTTGATCTCCTTTTCTTCATTTTCAAAGGTTGATAGTTAAGCTTTCAAAGAAGAGGTATGCAGAATCAATTTTTTTGAAGTTCTTATTCAAGACTTATTTTGATTTCATAGCAATTTTTTAAAATTCAAGTCTTGTAAAATCTGATTTCATTCATAATTAATTTGAAAGTTTATAATTCTTGGATTTATCATGTCATTTTCAAATTAATGTCTAAATTATTCCCTTGAAAGGTCTTAGATCCTATGCTTTAAGATATTATACTCAAAGACTAACTTTAATCTTTTGTGTAGGCATTAAGGACGACCTCCTCCAGTCCAGCTTCATTAAGGACGACCTTCTCCATCTATCTTCCAGTCCAGCATTTGAAGAAAAGTATCACCAAATTGAGCATCAACCAAGTGTTAGACAAGGTGGCATCCCAGTCATCACTCCTCCAGTCGGGTTGGTCCACCTCAGCATGTTCAGATTCAATGTACCTGACTCCTCAAAAATGGCACAAACTTCAATGTACCTACCCCGGCTATCCATTGGTCGAATATTCCAAAGAAGACATGTGTCCAAATAATGCAATTATTTCATTGGCTAGAATTGAGTTTGTTGTAACAAACCCTAATTAGGGTTTTCATTGTAAAATCTCGGCCATTGATCTCAAATTGATCTAAGCCATTGAATTGTATTGTGGGCACTATATAAGCCCTGGCTCTTCATTTGTAAAAGGCTAATAGTTAGTCAATAATAGCTAATAGTTAATAGTTAGTAATAGAGGCCAAAATAGTAGAATAGCAATTAGAGTAGATTAAGAAGAGAAGGCAAGACATTGTTGCCTTAATTGTAAAGACTTCTTTTCATTGAAGATATGGTGGAATATGTTGTTTCTTTGCAATGTGCATGGTCTCTTGTTGAATCTTCATTTTTGATGATAGATGATTAGATTGAGTGAAGAAAATTGTTGAATGCACCTGTGTGGAATCTGTCTAGTCCATGCCACTAGCCTCTTACTGATGGTAAGTGCGCCTTGCGTGGTCAACTGGCATAAAATGAGCTTAATCTTAAGTCGTTACACGTCTATTGTTAATGCATTATCTTGAATGGTGATCATTGTCAGATGGTGTACGATTTGAACTTATTGGAAGCATCCCTTAGAAGATCGCACTGAGTTGGTGTTGAATTGTTCAACCTGATGGTGAGACCCAGCCCAGTAGGACTCCACCTAGTCATTCATCCATCTTCTCGCATTCTAGGTAGTAGAGTAGACTTCCTCAACCCTACCATCTTTTTCCATTTGTTTGTCTTCCAGTTAGTGAATAGGACTTGTGATTCCAGCAAATTGGACGTTTAGGTCATTGAGTGTAAGTCCCCTTGTGATTACACGTAGAGATCCTACATAACAGAACCTTGGAGTTACTCCGACTGATCCTTCAGCAAGATCTTCAACAGTCGGGAACTTTGTTCAAGAGAGGATAAGATACTTCGGTATTTTATTCTGTGTTCGCATGTGTACAAAATACACATCAACAATACCCCAAACACAAAAATTTGCCTGCCTTAGCAAAATCGAAATTTTCATAATTCTGAAAAATGTTGTTAATGGCAGCCTTGATCTGCAGCAATGAAGGTCTGAACAACAAGCAAAATGGTGGAGGAAAAATCACCTAAGTCTCCAAACATGAAATTGCCAATTTTCACCAAAAAATGCTAAAGTTTGAAAAAATCGCCAAACATAGCAAAATCGAAATTTTGAAACTAGTCTTTAATGGCAACCAAGAGGAATAGATCAGCAAGCTGGAAAAAATGGAGGAAAATAAATCCTCAATCCCACACTTCACAAAAACGCCTTGCTAAAAATTCACCCAACTTGGAGAAAAAATCGCTTTCATGGAGACACCTGGCAGAAATAATAATAAAATAATGCTAAGTCTCCTCTCATATACTTGCTTTCACCTCTCTCTTTCACCACACAAGCAATGTGGGATAAAACACTTGTATAAATACTTGCTTGGTGAAAACCTAATTTGCTTCTAGAAGGTTCAAATATTAAATGATTATTTGCAAGTCATTAAATTTTGCTTTTAAATTTTAAATAATCATTAATAATCATTTAAAAGCAATTAAATGTGGGGCTTATCTATTAAAATATTGCAAATTAAATCCAAAATAAGCCTCCAGGGGAAATTCGATATAGGTTGGGATTAAAAAAATCCCTTTAAAAATCATTAAAATCGTCAAAAATTCCCCATAAGGGAAATTCGACCCATGCTTGGACAAAAATCCATGCTCAACTTTATCAAAATGCACACAAAAAACCTCCGAGGGGAAAATCGATGTGAGTTTGGACAAAAATCCACTCAATTTCCAAAAAATCACCCCCAGGGGAAATTCGATATTAGTCTGGACAAAAATCCACACTCAAAACTCACTTAACTTGGAAAAAACCTCCTTGGTGGAATTTCGACCTCAGTCTGGATGAAAATCCGGACTAAAAAATCCTTACAAATGCTCTTAGGGGAAAATTGACCTCTGTCTAGATGAAAATCCTGACAAAAATCCTCACTTAGTTGTCACAAAAATCCTGGTGGAAAATCGACCCAGGCATGGAATCATCCTTAACTTTGTGCGCACTCCTGGTGGAAAATCGATGGCAGTCTAGATAAATCCTGACACTTAGCCAAATTTTAGCACTTCCAGGGGACATTCGAGTTGGGTATGGATAAACAGTGGGGGGAAAATAGTAGCCAGTATGGATTTCAGGGTAAACCCATATGTAGTGTGGATTTTGAGTGGGGGAATGGGTTGGGTAGTCTGGAATGTGAGGGGAAAAGCACCTCTAGCATGGATTTTGACCCTTTAACCCTTGGAATATGAATTTCCCTTAGGATTTTATCATTTTAACCATTCAAAATCACTTAGAAACATTAAATTTACACTGGACTTAGGCTAATTTTCCAAAAATATGAGCGAAACACTAGGAAAATATTGCAATAAAGTGCAAAACCAATTTAAATAATACCTTAGGAGCGAGAAAACAACTCCAAAAGGTCTGTGAATAACTTGGCACTTTAAAATCACTGATGCGCGTGTTTAAAAACACGTTAAAGCTCAAATAGGTCTACACTTAGACAAAACTTAGGATCATTAAAATATCAACGTTTTGCAACTTGATCCTATAACTTCAAAAACCCTAGACGACACTAGGCATGATCAAAACTCCAAGACTCGGGCACGGGAAACGCAAAATTGCCCACTAAGCAGCCAAAACCCTAACCTAACAACGCAGAAAGCCGGCAAAGAGGGGGTCCCCGTCAGCAATGGGGCGATGTGTGAAAAGGTCACAACACAACATTGGTCCTAAAATCACTTTGACTGATTCAATGCATTGTAAACAAGGTGTTAAAGAAAAAGTGATTGATTTCATTGGTAGATATAAGCATTTGTGTGCTCAAATTTCTTTTCATGTACCTGATAATGATATTCAAAGAATTTTCATTTCTAATTTAAAAAAAGATATCAAGGAAAAGCTTCTTTTGTTTGAGTTTACTTCCTTTCCACAGTTGTGCGCAACACTCCACAATTATCAACTGGCTGTGAGTCAAATGGAGCAATCCACTCCTATGGCTCCGAGTGATAAGGGGGAGAGTGTTCAACAACCGTTTGCGAAGTTCTAACCAACAAAAAGCTTCATCAAGTTCAATGATCCAATCAACAACAACTATGTGAATGCTACAACAGGTGTGCCTTCTATTTCTAAATTTTTCAAAAGAGAAAGACAGTTTACTCCTTTGAATGAATCTTTACACAGTATTATGTCTCAGTTGTTGCACAAAAATGTTATCAAACTTCCTCCTATAAAACAAATTGATCCTTCCAAACTTGCATCTCCTTATTTTGATAACAATTCCTTTTGCCAATTTCATCATCAACCTGGTCATGATACTGAGAAATGTTTTGCATTGAAAAATAAGGTTCAAGACTTGATTGATAATAATACTATATCTGTGGCAGGTGTGAATGATAAAAGGAATAAATCAGTTGCTCCTCCTAATCAAAATCTTAAGATTTTTACTGATCCCTTACCATCTCATACCTCTAACGTTATTGAAATTATGCCTAATTCTCTCACTTTTGAAGAATTCACCTCTATGGCTCCAAACTTGGTTAATATGGTAGAAACACAAGATACGCCTAAGGATACTTGTATTACATTTGACCCTAGCGAGACCATTAGAGCACCCGATGGCCCTTTATACATAGTTGCAAAGGTTAAGGATATCCCTTGCCATGGTGCCCTGATTGATCCCTCTTGCATGGTTGATGTCATAACTGAAGAGTATCTTTTCACTTTACGATTGCATAAACCACTTTATGATACTTCTAATGTGGTTGTGAAATTATTTGATGGCTTCTCTTGTTCTACCATTGGTTCTATCACTCTTCCTGTTGAAGTTCATGCTAAATCCATGGATGTTGACTTTGTAATCATACCTTTTTTGGAGCAATTCCGTGTGAAGTTGGGCTATCCTTGGCTATCTTCCATGAAGGCTATTGCTTCACCAATCCAAAAGTGTCTTAAATTTCCTCACAATGGAGAAATCATAACCATGAACCATAGCTTATTTCGTCCATCCGAAAGAAGCCCCGGTGTTCCTATCGATCTCTTTTGGCCTAAACAATTTCAATCTCTTCCATCAAGGAGCGATGCTCTTTTTCAATCTTATCAAAAATGGAAGAACGATATGATCTTATCCTTAAGTCAACCTAGATCGTCAACACTTGACATTCCTATTATTCTTCAAGATGAGGTTCTTCCCCTCTCGAATAGAACTAATCTCCCTCCTAAAGAAAATTGTCCACCTACCCCTATGGATGTGACTTTACCTTCTCTTAAGGAGAACACCAATATTCTTCTTAAGGTTAGACCTATACCTCCTCCTCATGATGGACCTGGTCTCCTTCCTACACCTAATATTCCTCCTTTCTATGGCACAATTCCACCTCCTTCCTCTTATCGAGAGGAGGCATGCTTCTCCTATTGTTCAACCAAAAAGACCTCAACCTAAACCTTCAACTATCAAGGAGAGAAACATTCCTACTTTTTCAAGTGTTCCTCCTCCTTCTTAGCTTTCCACTAAGACTCAACAAGTATCGTTGTGTGAGAGAACGCCGACGAAGACGCCGTGTTCGAGCTCGTGAAGGTATCCCTCAAAATACTCAATCTCCTTAGACTCCAACAGTTGACATGATTCCCTTTTCTCCTCAGCAAGATGTTCAACCAACATCTCCAAATCATAAGTTGCATAAAACATGTGATGGTTTTACTTCTATTCGTGTTCTTGCTCCTCTTTCTTTAAACTTTGATGAGGAAATGGGTGAAAATGTTATTCATAACGGCAATACAACTCCTAATGCTTCTAATAGTGAGTATGAGTATGTTGATGTGGACAAGTATTTATCGGATGAGTTTTCACAAACCCTAATCCCAGCTCCTAGAATCGAACAAAGTGACTTACGACATGAGCATAGTCCTTGTTTGGATCTTGTGATAGCTCCATCTGTTGTGCTTGATGTCGCTCCTCTGGCGTGTTGCTCGCCTTCCCGAATAGTGATCAGCAAGATCGGGAGGCGGATGTCATGCTAGATTAGCAATATTAGCACTGTAGATCCTCTCTCTCTCTCTTTTCTTGCTCTTTTGTGACCATTCTTCTATGTGTATCCCTGTTCTTCTATTGTTCCCTTAATGTCTACTTGGGGACGATGCAAAGCATTGAGATCTTTTCTTGGTCTCTTTCCTGTTGACTCAAAAGACATCCTCTCTTCCCTTTCTTCTAAGGTAGTGTCCTTCTTTGGGGAATGACGATTATTATATGCACATACATACATGATATACATGAGTTATCATACAGCATACCGACCCTGAGGAAAGCGACATTACCTCATGTTTTGTGATCATTATCCTTGGATTTATTCCTTGATTGGGGGCCAAATCCTTGCGATAACGTGATCCCTCTCTTCTCTCTCTCTTGGGTGTATCCTACCTTAAAGCCATCACTCCCGATAAGGCGCGTGCGATCGTTTTAACATGGGGGCATACACTCCGCTCATACTTTCCTTCTTGTGATACTTAGAATTACTTAGTGAACTTTGTTTTGCCTTGTAATCTTTGGTATCCTTGCTTTCATGACTCATAGTGAAGGGAACTTTGCTACTTGCAGTCATGGTTCTCCCCTTCTCAATCTTCCCTTTTACTTTGTCAATCGAAGTCGTAAGATCCTAAGTCCACTGGGGGCTTGGCGCATCTTGCCTCCTTGACGTGGTAGAAGTCTTTCAATCTTGTTTCCTTGTACTTTACCGACAATATTGGCGTACGCTTATACTCCCGCTAAAGTGGGGACTAAATGTAGTGTCATAAAATTGCGACCCTAGCAATTTTCGACTGCATTAGAGTCCTCACGCATACGAACTCGAATCCTCTAGCCTGATCGAAGGCCGGAGATTGCTCGGCTTGCAAAAACAGCTTCTTCCTTGGCCTCTTCATCACCCCGTCCGCACTCTGCCCTAGAGAAAGGGGTAGGACAGGGGCGTGGAGCCCTTGTCCTCTCAGGACAAGGGCGTGGTGCCCCTGTCCCTGCACTATTTTGGGCCAGAACCCTTCCTAGGGTTGCATTGTTGGTTGTGCCTCAGGCGGGAAACTCCCCCGATGTCGGCCTGTGACGAAATTCAAATCCACCAGCATGTATTTAAGGGGGCATTCACTCTCTCATTTGCATAAGTTCAATAGGTGGAAGTTGGACAAGATTGGAGTATGTACAAGCGATCAAGCATTCAAGAGCATTCAAACATTCTTTTCCAGCATTGAGCATTCTCAAGTCTCCCTTCAAGGCTAGGTGTTGCATTCAAGTCAAAGATTCAGCCATTGAAGAGGAGATTGATTTCAACATTCAATCCTACACAAGCATTTGTATCAACATTGTTATCACAACCTCCCTTTAGGTGATTTACAATTCAGTCTTTCATTTACATCTACTTGCAAGTACTTTCTTTCATTACTTGGTTAATTCCAAAACTGGGGTTTGATCTAAAGGCAAACCCCTAATCCCAACCCATTTTCCTCTCTTTTCTATGTAGGTTGCAGGTGTGCAGTTGTACTTTCGGATTCGGGCTTCATTTGCAGAGGCGGAAAAACCCTTTTTGTTTCGCGGATTTTTTGAAGGACCGTGTACATTTTGGCCACGGTCTGGGCAACTTTTTCAAATTTGCAGGGCGACTTCGTCTTGACAGATTACTGCCAGATCCAAGTGTACAGCTTCATCCCATATTCCGATCTCAAGTTATAATCAATTCTTTGTCACTTTTGCACTACATAATTCAATCAGTTTCTTTTCCAAATCAAACAAGAAAGAAGGGATCAACTTAGCATTCCCCATTCATTCAGAATTCAATCTACCATCTTTGTGTGGAGAGATTGAATCTAGTGAATTATCCTCTTCTCTTTCTAATGTAATGGTGAAAAGTGCTTGAATGGTAATCGATAGGGAAACTATCATCTCTCTTTGAGGGAAAGGATAGTTTCCTTCTTGATTTATCATTCACCATTTTCCCACCATTACAACAATATTACGCGTTAAATGTGCAGTGATCACAATGTTGGTGACAAGACGTAGTAAGCAACTAAATTTTTAAAATGACTAAGCCTTAGGCCAAATGAACTAACTACAAGGATAACCATCAATTAGGTGCTCTACCAAAGTCGGCATCCAAGAAACAAACCGGAAAACATCCTGACTTCGTACACCAAAGCTATGCAAAACAAACATACCCCTAAAAAAACAATAGGGAGACATCCCCTTTCGAAAGGAAACCTACACTATAGCAAAGCAAACTAAACTAAAACAAAAAATGGGAAATCTAAGCTAAAACAAAAAACAAAACTACTCTAAAACAAAAAAATAAAATCCTAAACTAACTATGTACAAGAGAGACCAACTGTACATAATGTGGACTGTTCGCATGTTTCCCCGACCCAGGTTGATTTCTTAACACGTGTAGCAGTAACAAGGCAGCAAGGACAGTTCTAAGTTTGGTTGACTTGTCTTTGTATTCTGAAAAGAAAATTTTCAGTTGGCCACTCTTAGGTTTAACCATGACATCAGGTAGTGTTAACAATTGGGGATGTTCATTAGGTCCATGGTTAATCCATTTACAGGTTGTTTTCCCGAAATATTCAAAATTAAACTGAACATTTTCAGAATTAACAGCAGAAACTAAAGAAACAACCTAGTGAGTTTCTGAGTCATGTGGGGATCTTCAACAACTTCAAGAGGTCGCAATTGGTGGTGCAGCATCCCGCTCATGTCTGGTGTGTGCAAATCAGAATCAGATTCTACATCGAGTTGCACAGGCTGAAAATCGATCTTGAACTCGAACTCAAGAAAGTGGAATGCATCACCCACTGGTGCATCTTCAGATTGCATGAATGATGCAGCTTTATGCACCTCTGTTAGCATATCTTCAAACAGCAAAGACTCTTTGATAGCTTGGTCCTCAAAAACGTCTTCGACAGGCTCTTGGACTGTATCCTCCATTGGTGGGGCTGCTACAAACTGCTCCTCAGTGTCGGGCTACTCTACGGGGCCCACTTGATCTTCATCTTCGATTCTGTCACTTCCTTCTTCAAGAATAGGGGCAAAAAAGTCATTTTCTACCACAGTCTGATTAGCAGGTTCATCTTGGTCAACACTTGACAACTCCATCCTTCCATCATCGGATAGTGTGGTGCTGCATTGGTTTTGCATTCTTCTGTATTCATCTACAGCAAGGTAGGCACTCCAAACTTTGTTGGCGATGCACTCCTCTGATGCTTCCGGCAATCCGTACTAGGCTTTGACTTGATTGAGTAACTCCTGACATAGTGAGCAAGTGAATTTTGAATGAGGGGTGCGATGGATTCTGCACCACCAAGGTAACAGCACATTCTCCAAGCATAATTCTTCATCGAGACCAAACTAGTTCTCAATCAGATTCTTAAATCATGTAAACTTATTAATGCTGGATGGAGGACTGGGGATATCCGGCTGTATGAGCTCTCCTAGTTTGGGGATATCCTAGAAAAATATTAGTCATTGCAATGCTAGCTCAACTATTGACAGAAATGTCAAGCAGTTCAACTCTTTATGCTTTGTTGTGTTGTGGATTCTGCAATGACTTCACCATTAAAATCCCTGCACTCTACTTAACCAACTGAAAGGAAACCATGCAAACAAAAGAAAACCAAAATAACAAACACCATTCTTCAATGTTCATATATTGATTTTAGTTGTCATTACAACAATCCTACTCTATTTCTAATTTGCAAACTGCATCTAACTATTCTAACTCCTAAAAATCTAACTACTAAAATCTAACTTTCTAACCTCTAACTGTCTAAGAATCCAACCCTTTACAAGAGAGAGGCCTCCGCCTTTTATAGATTTTACAATTTGAATCAAAGGCCAAGATTGACTGCATCTAAAAGCCCCGATTTACCTTCTAGAAACCTAGCAACTTTAACCCATGCCTAGTTATCTTCAATTGTCCTCCCAACCATATTCTCAACTACCTACAACTGTTTGGCATCAATTCAGTCAATCTGGTAGTTGGAAATAACCAACATGTGTACCCCCTTGCTTTAAATACATTAGACGAGGACCACATGCAGTGGTTTACATTAAGCAAGTTTAGTTTTACAAACTGACTTTCTAGAATTCATACCAATTGTGTATTTCTAAGTTTGCACATTTTGTAGCACTCTGTGTTCTTTGTCTTCGGTCTTGCTAGTGGACTTCAACTTGTCGTCTGGTGGTGGCACGCTTCCCCGTGATTGTTGTTTTACGCTCTGCAGTGCGTTCTTCATTGGCAATGCTCGGGATTGTTGTCCTAATACTATGCACTAAATTTTCACTTCCCGGCATCGATTGTGATCTGCAAACAATCCATTTCAAGTTGAATTAATTACCTCGCAAAATTAAATAAATTTTTTTTTTAAGGCAATGTCGGGCTTTGATTCGGCGAAGATGAAAGATGTTTGCCCTTAAAACAATATAACTCCCCCGTACTTTGTTTCATGTTAACAATCACCTTAAAGAACAAAACTCGGCGATTAGAGGAGGAATGCGAACTTCGACCTAGCAATCCCTTTAAATGCATTTTAGCCCTTTTGAAGAAAACTCGGCCTTTTAAACCGATTTGCAAGACTTGGAAAACTCGGCTTTCCAAGGGCAAATTCAAACTCTCTTTATAAACTCATACGAAAAATGTCGAGCTTTCATCTTTTCCTTTATTCTTTCAACTTTCATATGTAAGGGAAATTTCGGCCTTCTTAAGAAGAACGCAAACTTTAATTTAATAATTCCCTCTTGCTTGTTAATAAAACTCGACCACTCTACATGAGATGAGCAAACCTTTGATATACAAAAATCACCAAGCCTTTGTTACACCCCCTACTCAACGAAATTCGGGTTCTAAATAAAAATGCGCGAACTTGGTGTATCTTGCAAAATTGACAAAATCACCAAATTTTGCCTTTTAGATTTGATTTTTACTAAAGGGAATTCGGGCCCTTTAAAGGAATTGCACGAATTTTCATGACTTGGCCCCTTTGAAGGAAGAGTGCGAACTTGATGTCTGCAGATGAAATTCGAGGTTTTGAAGCAAAATGCACGACTTTCCTTGGCACCAAACTTTAACTTTGATTCTATTTCCACGAATATTTAGAAAAGCGTCGAGTTTCATTTCGCCCTTCTCTTAACTAATTTTCGGGTTTTATGATAGGAATGTGTGATTTTGTTTTGGGACATTTTCAGCTTTGCAAAGCAATGAAAATAACTTGTTTATTCAACTTCGCTTTCTAACAAAAATCGGCCACTTAACCTAAAAGACGTGATCTTTGTTGATAATCGCCCCACTTTGCTAGATGGAAACTTGGGATTTTGAAAGACATTGCGCGACCTAGGGTTTGACTTGGACATTCTGGATGAAATTCGCGAGTTTCATTTCAACTTGGTTTTGCCTTTGAAAGGGATTTAGGCGATTTAAATTGTGATTAAATGCCCTTGGCTAAATCAGAACTCGGGCCTTTTACATGAAATATGTGTTTTGTTCAATTCAGACACCCCTTGCCTTGCAATTTCGGTTTTTCAAAGAAAATGCGCGACTTTGGTGCTTCGCCAAACTTCTTTAGATGCCTCACAAAACTGCATTCAACTTGGAATGAGCGATTTTGTTTTGGGACATTTTCTAAACGCCCTGAATGAAACTGGGCTATCTTAGAAGTTTTCGCGATTTCTACATTATTCTTAAAATGCCCTTCATTCCTCTTTCTCTCTATCGGGCCGACATGGGGGTCCCCGTCAAGGTTGGGGTGTGTGTGCAGAACGCACAACAATCACAAGGGGGCTTATGCATCTGACAAACTGGTTTGCACCCTATATAGCATGGTGATAATACATTACTTCTCAAACAAGTTAAATAAATGGCAAAGGGAAAGGGTTCTAAGAACCTAGGGGCAATGATAGTAATGGTTGGTGCTATTGATAGACAAACTTCACATAAAAATGATTCCTTCTTAACCAAATATAAACTCACAATGCAACAGAAACAATGCAATCTCCAACGGAAAATAAAAGGATTTTCAGACCATGAACATACATTAAGTACCCAATCCTGGCACAACTTAAGTGAACATTCACAATTAAACTAACAATAGTAAAAGGCTCAGACTAACCGTGCATAAAGGCATACTGTCAACAAATCTCCAATAGTATGAACCAGAAATCGGTTAGATATCCTCACACTTCATCATTAAAACCACTAAATTTTAACTAATCTTGATGAAGAGAAACCATGCAAACAAGTAAACGCAAATGGCAAAACACCATGCTTCAATGCTAAATTCACTTGCTTCAATTGCCATTACAACAATTTTTGCTCAACAATTCCTACTCTATTCTAGCTTTACTTCTAATTCTAACTTCTACTCCTAATATCTACTACCTACCTCTATTTTCTAACCTTCTAACCCCCTTTACAATGAGAGAGGCACTAGCCTTTTATAGATTTTATAATTTGAAACAACGGCCAAGATTCAATCCATTCGATGGCCCAGATCTGCCCTCTAGAAACCCTAATAGTCCTCAGTTAATGGTCTCAACAACCATCAACCACCTTTCAACTACCTTCCAACTGCCTTCAATTAATCCCATTAAAAGACAAAAGTTCACAAGGCGCAAGACACAAAAAGCCAAACTCGGTAGCTAGGTGAACAACTAACTTTTGGCCCCCTCTTGAATTGCATTGAATTGGGCCCAAAAGTTGTCATTTTACAATACAATAATTGCCACTTCAATAAATCAATATTCTTGTCATTTCCAATGGTTCTTTCTGTGTTCCTACATGCTCTTATAACACTCGTGTCTGCCACTGTCTTCCAAGGTCTTGGGAATGGCTTTTAGGAACAAGGCCTGATCCTCATTTAACTGCTACCACCCAATTTGGAGAGCTAGAGTGAAACTTGGACTTAACCTCAAGGGTAGGAAAGGTTTTAGGATTAAAGGCTTAATCCTAACTTTGTTGCTACCACCGAATTTGGAAAGAACTTGGGCAAAGTTGGGTGGTAGGAGACCCTTTTAGATTAAGGCATACTAGTGATCAAGGTGCAGAATTTAATATTTGTGCCCATGAACTTCTTCCCATCTTCTGATATTTTTCACAAAGTCAGAACGTTATGGAGAAATTCTGCTTTGAAGCTTGGATTTCAACCCTGTCTTCAACTGATCTGCAAACTCAGGCTAAACTTCAGTCCTAGGATACATTTTAGGATTACTAGTTATTCCCAAACTTAGTGCAAATACCAAAATTTGTAGGGTGAAAGATGGAACTCGGTGTTAACCTCGTTGTTCGGAAGGGTAAAAGGATTGAGGCCTTATTCCAACTTGCAGTGATATCACAGAGTTGTAAGGGAAATCCCAAAATTCGGTCTTCAAGTACGAATTTGGTCAATGCTTTTGGTATTTTGCCTTTGCTCTTTACCCCTTCTTGGATCAAGTTGGTCTTTGAATGATCTTTTCTCCCTTGATTCCTCTCATTTGTCACACAAGACCCTTGGGTTTGAAAGGGGGCCTGACATTGCTTCTTTGTCCACCTGATGAGCCTATATTTGGATTCCTAAACTCTCACCCTTGAATCCCTTCATACTCTATGGCCTTGATCTTTTCATGCCTGAAACTTCACCCTATGCTCCCTTTAGCTCTAAGCTCTCTCTCTCTCCCATGCTAGCAAGGCGGGAAAAAAGGAGAGGGGGTCCCTGTTGGAGACGGCAAGTGTGTGCACAGCACAACAGTACCCATTTGTTGTACTGGCTCCTTCAATTAATTGCATGTAGTAGTGCAGTTTCCACGTCGAAATCTGGTTTTTCCCCTCCCAGAGTCTCAAGTAAAATCTTGTGTTTTATGAGCTTATTTACTTCTGTTTTTGAAAGTTAGAATTCTGATATTTCTCACAATATTCGTATCTCATTAAATAGTTCATTTATTTAAGCAAGTAGTAAGGGTGAAAAAAACCTTGTGATTCTCAGTTTCTAAAAATTTTGAGGATTTATGGATTACATAAGCAATACATTATGTCTATCAAGAGGCATCTCATGTATCCGTTTCATAGAGCATCCTTAGTCAAAAAGATGGATCCAAGTTTAGACTCGATGTTATGGCATCTAGTTTGTTTCAAATTTACCTTGGGCTTACATTCCCCACATATACATTATAATGCCTTGCCACTCTTTCTTCTTGTGATTTATGGCACTAAAGTTTGAACAAAACAGGTTTTGCTGAGTACGAATATTAAAAATAAATTGATAATGTCAGTAACTGTTATGACATTCAATCTTCTCCATCTTGATATTACATTTCTAGTTTTATGCTTGACAATCCTAGAGAGAACTTTTGAATTGGCTCAAAAGAATTTACTCAGATTTTAAGTTACCAACACTTACAGCTAATGTTGGTGACTTCTGCACAATATACTCATAGTACCAGTATGGTTCACCATCAACCTGCCATACTTGAAATTGTGAGCAAAATTTAAACAGGAATAATACTAAACCTTAACATAAAGGAAAAATTAAGTTCCCAATAACACAAAGTGAAATTTCTAGAACACAATAGTTTTGCATATTAGGTCCTAATTTTTATATCAATTGGATTCTTGTACAAAGAAAACAGTTAAAATGCAAACCACACAACAAATTGTGTTTAAAACTCATACTTTACCACCATGTGCGTCAATAATAGATGTTTCTTGCACACGTTGCCCTGTTGTTAGGCGCTGCACAAAACCATTTATCCTTAGAAGTTACTAAGAAGAGGGCAAGGGAAACTAAATAAATCCACAGTGTATTCAAGATGAATTCATATTTCAAAATCACCAATTAGAAGATTTAATTTATAACCACATCACTACACATAACGTAACAGAAGATACCGCAGTAGACTTGTCAGAAAGAACAGACTCTGCAACATTGTTTGCATCCCATGTATTCTTATCTGTTGATGTGAGAAAGCGAGAGTTTGGAGGACCTATCTGTGCATGCAAAAAACTTAGTCTCATTAATATCATCAGTGTCAAGAAAACTTGCTTATCCAGAAAGAAATGATACCAAAGAAGTCTTAAAAACAAGTAGTTCCATCAACAGTTACTACTACTTCTACAGACTCTGAACTGACAACATTTTTAGTTGTTTTCTCTCTATTTTAATACAAAAGTGGGGATTGTGGGCATTCAGGTGACAAAAGTGAATCGCATTACCCTTGAAAGTAGTCCCCTCTATCATTAGCAACAAGATTCAGTTAAATCAAAATGCCATAGTACAAGCATTATATTTGTATACAGTCCTCAAAAGCCAAAATATATCACAAAAGATTTGAAGCGTCAAAGCGAGTTGGAGGATATTTTTCTTTTGATTACCGAAACAGAAATAACAAGGTTATCTTTTATATCGAGACGTTCTGACACAATACGTTGCCGTGCATCAGCTGAAAGGAAAACATAACCACCTTAACTTATATACGCAATTTCCACCTACATTTCAAAGAATTATTGTATGTATCCAGTTTCCAAATATGCAGATTTCTAATACAGAAAATAGATAACTTTCTGCCTCTAGTTAACAGAAAAATAATCTGCTGAATGAATCACATTACCAGATAATGGTGCAGCTGATGAATACCTTTCTGGCTTTCTAGATTCAATCCTGCATAACAAAAGAATTCATTTTACCATGAAAAAAGATGATATAACATTATTAGGATATGCAGACAAAAGATAACTATGCAAAAGGATTAAAGAAATTGTGACCTTTACAAATATTTGCAAAATAATTTACAAGCATACCACCTCTCAGATAAGGTAGAAAAGGAAGTTACATGAACAGACTTATAAGCAAACAAATTTCAATGTAAATTTTACACTTACTGACCAGTTAATATTTTATTTCATAGAATTGGAAGGAATGAAAATAAAAAGATACCCAAAGCCTACTGGCTATTCATGACATGTGAAAGGCAACATAATAATGATGTGTAATTAACTCCCAAACACTAAAGCTCAATGTCGACTTTAGCTAATGATCCAAAGAACATCTCAACTCGTACTTAAGCTGAGGGTGCACAAATACATAAGGAAATCAAAAAAGTCTTGTTCTTGTAATTGGATAAATCATACAGACTACATATGTCATATTTTGTTAGTTAATGGAAACTTTACAATCAGCATTATTTAGATATTTTTATTTTGTGTGATTTCTATTTATATGGAATGAAGTTATGCAAAGCACATTGAGATCCACACGCACTTCATTCGGCAATTGATTCAAGATGGTCTTCTCAGCTTGGATTACATACCTACAGAGGAGAAGTTGCAGACATCTTCACTAAACCCTTGGTGTCCCCACATTATATTCAGTTGCGATCGATGATTGGGGTGAAGGAAGTTCTCCGTGGGTGTCTATCTGAGGTCTTCCTTTTTTAGCAGTTCATGTTTCTTTTCACGCATTGCATCTCTCGCTTTTGAAGAGACGTTTTTCCCTACAAGGTTTTTCTCTTTTTCTCCACTTAGAGAGACTTCATTGGTTTGTACATGGGTACCTAATCAAGCCTTTTGTTGTCGAGACCCATTTTTGCATTCATGCATTTAGAGTTTTTCTACTCACCCTAAGATTCACTTAAGAGGGGGTGTTAGAGCATATTTAGCTATTAGTTGCTTTTTTTACAGCTAGTTATGCTTTTTTGTTTAAGTTCACTTAGGAGCGCTTATTTTAGTTGTGCACCTAGTTTAGCTTTATGCATCTAGTTTAGCTAGAGTTGAGTTTTGTTTAGCTCCTCATTCTTGCACTTTAATTCTCCTAAATTTAGCTCTGTGCTTTCTTTATAAGCACTTCATTGTACAATTGTAACTCATCATGTAATTTTGTATTATTTGGTTTTTCGTAATATGGCATTCATTTGTGCAGCTCTCGTTTGTGGAAGGTGTTTTGTTTGTCGTTTGATCTTGCAAGCTTGTGTTGAAAAATTCAACGGTTTTTGCTTCACAATAATCTCTAAAGGATATACTTCTTTGTACCTCGGGATCTAACCTAGAGTATATTTCAGCAAGCTCCTCTACGCTATCTATAGCCAGTTCCTCTTCCTATGACATGAGCTCTGACATGAGCTCTTCTCTTGGTAAGAAAGGAAGCATAGTGGGTCTAGGAGTTGACACGCTTGTGGGGTGATCATTTTTTGGAGTGATTTGAATGAGTATCTCTCCCATGGTTTTGATTAGATCTAGAATTGTTATTATTATTTATACTTTGGATAGCTTGGAGGAGAAGTTGGGTCATTCTATCAAATTTTTCATTTTGATTAATGACGGTTTGATTTGTTTGTTCCATGAAAGCCACCAATTCATTGCCCAATTGCTCAACCATGTTGGATCTAGTTCCCCCTTCTTTGGTAGGTTTGCATTAACTACTCTTCACAAGATGGCAGGAAAGTTGCTCTGATACCAATTGTATTGTCCCCTTTTTTATTTACCTTAAAATTTGCCTATGAATCACAAATGCAATAACCTAGGGTTAGGATTACCTTTATTTTCCAAGGAAAATATCTTTTAAATTAATGTGATCTGGGATTTATATCCTACAATCATAACATAAGAAACATATACACATATATAATATACATCCATTATTAGGGTTAGTCCATAACACATGACATTCTTACGGCATCCCTAACATACTTTCAAACAGGTGGGAGAAGTATGGTAGGTTCACCAAAAGCCATCCCACACTAAGCCCAAGAGCGGAACTTTGGCCCTCTTGGCCCTAGTGGCAAGCAAGATGGACATCCAATCAAGGTCATGTTGTGATGTTTTCACACATCGCCCCATTGCAAATAGGGACCCCCTACTTTTTAAACCCTCTTTGTCTTTTGGCTTTTGTTTGTTGGGTCTCTTCGCGACAATCTCGTTAGTCTCCTCGTTTGCAAGTGTTTGGGGGTCTGTTTGATCAAGCCTACAGCTCATTTGAGCAAATTTGGCTAAGTTTTGAGGCCTTTCCTTTAGGGTTTTGGAAAAATTGAATATTGCATTGGAATCAGGACCCTTCAAGGAACCTACCAATGAAGAGCAAATTCTGAGCAACTTTCTATTTTTAGGGATTTCACTGCCTCCCGGATTGGTCTAATTTTGCCAAAAATCAAACTTACTATTTTTAATAAGTGTCATCTCATCCTAGTTTGCCCTAATTTTGACATTCTGAAGTACTTACTATTTATATAAGTCTATTTTTGGTAGGTTCTTCACAAGCAAAGGTCCCGACACTGAAGACTGAGTATTCTTGAATATTTGTCTAAATCCGGAAGGTTGAAAAAGCAGGCAGTTGATCGAAAATTGGCTGTCTGAATTCATTCCAGAAGTGGAAAGACATTGAAAAATCTCCTAAGGCATGGAAATCCACTTCAATTCCAAATATGGCATCCTAATCCAGGAATGGGCAAAAAATTGACTAAGTATGGATGAAAAATCATGCTAGAATTCCTAAGGTAGAGAAATCCATCCAAAGATGGATGGGCGCCAAAATATGGCCATGGAGGAATTTTCTTGCATGGAAAGTTCTCCATGACAAGGTGAAATTAGTGCTCATTCATGAGAGAGGGGGCCAAATTGGTGTTATGGAGGAATTTTCCTCCAAAACACATTTTCCTCCACCTACATGAAATAGCGCCCAAATGCAAGGTAGAGCGCTCAAGTTGGGGTGTGGAGGAATTTTCCTCCACACCAAGGTTTCCTACACGATGCCACTCTAGCGCCCAAGTCAAGTGATGGGCACCAAAACCAAGGTGCCAAGGAAAGTCAAGCCCAATCAAAGTTCCTCCTCAAGCATGAAATTCCACCCAAGTCAAGTGATGGGCGTTAAAATGAAGAGGTCATGGAAAAACAAGAAAATTGATGAAAAATTCCTCCGAGACATCAAATTCATGCCCAGGTCAAGGAAAGAAAGTTGAATCCCAATGCACCATGGAAAGGTCAAATTCCTTCGTCATATGATTTCCACACCTAAGTCCAAGCCAGAGTGTTGAATGGAAGGCAGGAAGGGAAAGCAAGAAAAGGAAATTCCTCCACATGGTCATTCCAACACCCAAGAATGGAATTCCAAGCAAGGAAGAAATCACGCCCAAGGAAGAAATTGAGAGAAGGAAATTCGCCAAAGAATAAAGAAATTTCAAGACGAGAAGAAAAATTGGCCAAGTAAGAGAAGTTTTCTCTAACCTGAATCCCGGAGCTAAAAATGGAAAAATTCCTAAACAATAGGAAAGGTGAAAAATTGACTAAGTGTTGGAAATTCCTTCCTTCATGACAGATTTTCAGGAAAGGTGAAAATTTGGCTAAGTGATGGAAATTCCTTCCTTCACGACAGAATTCCAAGAAAGGTAAAAAAAATAGACTAAGTGTTGGAAATTCCTTCCATCAAGACAGAATTCCAAGAAAGTAGAAAAATTGACTAAGTGTCGGAAATTCCTTCCTTCAAGATAGAATTCCAGGAAAGTGGAAAAATTGAATAAGTGTTGGAAATTCCTTCCTTCAAGACAGAATTCCAGGAAAGTGGAAAAATTGACTAAGTGCTGGAAATTCCTTCCTTCAAGATAGAATTCTTGGAAAAAGTGGAAAAATTGACTTAGTGTTGGAAATTCCTTCCGTTGGGACAGAATTACAGGAAAGTGGAAAAATAGACTGTGTTGGAAATTCCTTCCGTCAAGACAAAATTCCGAGAAAGTGGAAAAATTGACTCAGTGTTGGAAATTCCTTCCTTCAAGACAGAATTCCAAGAAAGAGGAAAGGAAAGTGGAAAAATCAACTAAGTGTTGGAAATTCCTTCCTTCAGGACAGAATTCCAGAAAAAGTGAAAAAATTGGCTAAGTGTTGAAATTCCTTCCTTCAAGACAGAATTCCAGGAAAGTGAAAAATTGGCTAAGTGTTGGAAATTCCTTCCTTCAAGACAAAATTCCAGGAAAGTGAAAAATTGACAAGTGTTGGAAATCCCTTCCTTCAAGACAAAATTCCTGCAAAATGTGAAATTTGGCTAAGGATTGAAGAAATTCCTTCCTTAGGGGTAAAGTAGAATCAAGGCCAAGACAGGGCACCAAATGGAAGGTGCTAAGGAAAAATGAAAAACTTGAAAATTTCCTCCATGATGGCAATCTAGCACCCAAGTGTGTGGAGTGGCACCAAAACAAGGAGGGGAAGGAATTTCCTTCCAAAGGAGAATTCCTTCACAACATGAATTCCACATAAGGATGAATAGAAGGTAAAAAATTTCTAAGGCAAGGAAGAAAATCAAGTATGAACTGAGCAAGAAAATTTCCCTCGAGAAAAATTCTGAAAAATCCATTTCCAAGCATCAAAAATCATCCAAATTTCAAAACGATGATAGATTTGGATTCGTATGAGAATTTTCTCTCCTAGACCCTAGAACCCTAATATGAAGAATTTCCTAAAAAATAGGATGCAAAATTGATAAAAAATCTTCTCCAAGGCAAGGAAAATTCAAAATCTCAGGAAAATTCTTCCAAGATCAAGTTTTCTCTCTCCTAGGGTTTCTCGCTAAGTGGCAGTCGGGTCAACGCATGCGGAATTATGGGGCATCTTTTGCATGCAACTGTCACATTTTTAAGGCATTATGGCATATTCCTTTTGCATGTAGTCATCGCATGTGAAGGTGATGGCGCATTTATGACATGATGGGGCAATTTTTGCATGGAGGAATATTCAGTGCATGTTGAGCGAATGGTGCATTAATGCACTTTGGATACCAATTGTAATGGGTTGGAATTAATTGTATATGGGCATCATGGGTATTTATTGTAGATTCCCACCTTGTTGCATCATGTGTGGGGAATCTCTTAGGGGAAACCCCTAATTAGGGTTTGCATGTAGCCAAAGGTTGAAGCCTATATAAAGGGGTGAACCCCTCATTTGTAAAAGGAGAGAGACTTGTATGAAATTGTTGTGATAAGTTTTGAGATAATAACAATGAAACATTGTTCTCTGATGGTGTCCACTTAAATTATTTTTCAAAGCTTGCATGGTTTCACCTTCCTCACTTAGAGTAGAAGTAGAGTATTGCTTTGATTTCAATGGAAAATGTAATGGTGTTTGATGAATTTCCATGGTTCATACTTTTTGCATCTTGTTGATCATAAGTTGCAATGTAAAGTTAGTCTGAAGCTCAAATTTGTTCTAAGTTCGATTGTGAATAGTCGTTTGGATTGTGTCGTGTTGGGTATTCAAATGCATTTTCTCAATGTGAAAATCCTCCAACATCCTCAAAAGATTGCACCGGTTCTTGCGGAGTTGTAGTTTATCTTGGCGAAGCAAAGCTTGGTTTATTTGGAGTTCGTCCACTGGAGCACTATCCATTGATATCACTGCCCTTAGGAGTAGATTTAAATCCTTCCAACCCTTTTCCCCTTTAATTTCAATTCATTTCAATTCAATTTATTTGAAGCAGAAGCATAGCAGAATTGTCATATCTGATGATGAAGTTCCAACCACAACAAAGAAGTGAAAGAATGATTCAAACATAAGTCCCCTTGGATTACCAGTATATCACATCAGCCAACTGAGTCACGTCCATCACATAAAGGAACCTTGGAGTCAATTGTTAGAACTTTCCGCAATCTTACCTTACAATCGTACTTTGATCAAGAGAGAGTAAGGCGACCGTTGGTAACTTTATTCTATGTTAGACACTGTCCTAAAAAACACGTCAACGGGTCCTTACCTAGTGAGGTGCTTGTATCTGCTTTTCCTATCCATCCTCCTCTAAATTTATTAATGTCTTGTGGGGTTAGGTAGAGAATGTAAAAGACCCTCAAGGTCCTAGACACAACTTGGGTTGTTCTAGGACGGCCTACCATGAGCCCCTCATCACCCCTCCATTACATCTCATCCCCTTCCTTCACAAGGATGCATTTCTAAAGTGCAAACATACATGACCATTTACTACGTTAAATACTTTACATAATGAATGATGCACATCATAGATATACTATACACATCTCAACATGTCTAACTATCATCATAACACTATAGAACGTGTATTAGTAACAATTAAACAACTATGAACGGAATAGAACAAAATAACAATACTGAAATGATAGTGTTGCAAATAAAAGTAAAGTAGTTCTGATAACAATAATAATTCCAAGGTATTCGATCTAATATAATACTAAGAATTGTTCCTAAAGTAATATTGTTGTGCTCATGATCGGTTGAATCTAACTTATAAGTTGGACACATATTAAATGTAGTCAACAATGCATGTTATTGATTTACTTATAATACTTCATGGATCAGCCATTGATATGATTTCCCATTTATTGTAAATGCAAACAGCCATGTTGCATAGTAACATACCCGTTTGGGAACATAAGTGAGAACGCCTTACCGTTCCTCTTGACTATCATTGTGATCAGGCCTTGGTCCGTCTTTTCCAGGGGGTTCTTGATGATTCAGATGAATGACTCATTCACCTCTTATGTCTAAGTCTTGTATTATTTCTTGTTTTCTGGTCGATCTAATTGCTGAGATCAAATTGAGGTTCCTTGTGATATCATTTCTTTCTTTTTCTGATTCCTTCCTGATCGAATGATGAATGATTCCTTCCTTAAATATCTTTGATACTAATCAGTTGCATCCTTTTGATTTGGGGTAGTTGTGTCTTTTCTTGATCGTATCTCCTCATAAGTGATTGTTAGGGCTAATCACACTTCTTTATGAAGATTAAATGTGCTGTTCTAATCACAGCATTACATGATTATTTGAAATCGGAGTTCCTTGGTTAAATACTATTATTTAAATGACTGACCAATGGAATGGTTAGTTGCCGATCCGTTCCTTGATCGATATTTGCTTAATTCTTTAACCATTTCTTAATCACTGGTCATTAATCACTGTCCTTAATCAGTTAGTTTAAGCCATATTGATCATCCTTTGCAATGATCGATAATTTTCGTGATTTGCATGATCTCATCTTGCTGAACGGATCCATGATGGTAGTTGATATATCTCATTATATAATCATGAGGCAGTCGACACTCTTTTTTTTATCTTATGATGGTGATAAATACGAATGGATGTTTGCTCAGAAGGGGTCTTTGTTTGCTAGTTCCTTTGATGTAAATCAGGGACATGACATCAACGTCGTACGATAGTGAAAATGTTGCTACAAGCAAATCGTTTGGTATTGTGAGGGTATCGTAGATGAAGACCAAAGTGGTGTCACACGTTGTCCCAAGCGAAATTGTATGGAGTGATACCCCTAATTGTAGGATGTGGAGAGCATGGTTGTAGGATAAAGATAAGATGTCACCAAAGATGAGAGGAATGTACTATGGGTTGTGTGAGTTATACGAGGGACAGCCATACAGTGTGCTTGAATGATGTGAGTTGTATGAGAGGTTGTCGTAAGCTACTAATTGTCTAACACCTTATGCCATACCATCCCAATATGAACGCAAGTTGTCGTAGGATGTCACTTTTTTGAGTGAGTGATTGCCTTTGCCATACAATGTGAGTGAAAGGTCGCCTTGCATAATCCTTCATAATCCTCCATTTGCCAATGAAATAGGCCACAAAGAGAATTTTTTTCATCCTCTGAACATGATTGTAAGTCAAAAATTCCTTCATCATTTGGTTCCAACAACCTTGACTCTTCGTCCATTCTTTTCTGGAGTCTATATCTGACAACTCCAAGGAAGTTGCTTCCTCATTGACTGCTTGGTTCTTTAAGTCAATTACATACTTCTAAACCTTGGAGATTGTATTCTTTTTCTAGTAGTGATCAGCTTTGGCTGCTACCAGCCAACCCCAGCCCAACAATGCATCGTACACATTCCTCCTTAATGAAATGACCACAAATTTCAGCAAAAAAATTGAGTTCCTATAATTACCTTTTGTCCCATTAAAACTCCAAGTACCTTAATACCTTGTTGATATGCACCCACTAGTTGAAAATTTGGGGGCCAAATGGTCGAATGGTCGACTTGCAAAGACTTCTACAAGTGTCTTCTGGAAGTACATTCATGCTAGACCCACTATCGACAATTGTATTGGTGAGATTCCTTCCAAGGATCTCCATATTCACCACCACTAGATTCTTCGCCATGTTAACTATCAATAACATTGGATCAATCACTTGGTCATCGGATAGTGAAGGTTTGGTTATTGTATCTTCATTATCACCATATTCCAATTGGGCCATTGCATGCACCATCTCATTCTCCCCTGATACAATAGCATTTCAAAGTTAAAGAATAATTTGTAATAAATCCACTACTTTAATTGGTATAGTAATTTGATGTACTTGCCTTGTAATATTTTTCTTGGAAGTAATTGACTTGTCATCGTACTTGCGTTTGCATTTGAGTGGCAGCATTCATTATCCATAGCATTCTCCGCTTCGGCCCTTGCTTCACGAACCCTTTAATTTTTTTGTGCGTGGATCTGAGTACATTGCCTTCTTTGCTTGGGCACAAGTAATGGCTAGTACTTCATTTGCCTATCAACATCAATTAAGTTGATGATAGCCTTTCGGACACCAATGTCATCATAGTCTACCAATCCACACCATTTGCACAATAATTGCACTTTGTCCTGCTTGTTCTAGAAGTCTCTCACAAAGTGTCCTCGTTCGCTACATCGTCTGCACTATATGATAGGATGTCCTTTGGGGTCCTATTGGATTTGATTTTGCCCTCGATTTCGATAACCGCCAAGAGATTAATTCTATGGCTTTGATGGAGTGTAGTACTCTCCCTGCATAAAGAGTACTTGTGTACTACTCTTCAAATTGTATGGGCACTCCTTTATTGAATGAGCCATAACTTGGCAAATCTCACAAAACATCTTCCTAGGACAATTACCTTTTCTGTGCCACTCAATTTTGAACTGGGTACAACATAATTTGTTGGTTTCTTTGTTGGTTTTTTTCTCTGCCTTTAATTCTTTAATCATTCGAAGCATGTCCCTTCAGATTGCTTGTACCGTTCCTAATTCATTGCCACTATTGTCATCCAAACTTCCATCTTCCTCTATTTTTCTTTTTCTATGTGAGGACATTTTATCTTCACTTTATATGTCCATCACCCAATTATAGGCTTCAAAAAAGGATGAGGGTGGTACTACCTTCATTTTTTTCGTAATGACAAAAGTAAACCTTCAATGAACCACCAATTTTTTAGATCGTCAGCCGGTTTTGTTTCCAATTTTACCAACAATTCTTGTCTATGATTATAAGCTCATACATTTCCATGCTTACCTTGTTTTGTATTGGAAATTTCTGCAGCTATTTCATTATCATCTCGAAGCAATTTAAACTCTCCTTCAAAGGCCTTTAATCTCTCTCATGTATATATGGAGGTTTGGTCAATTTTTGTATGCCTCTCAATTGCTACACCTCGTAAGGTGGCTGGAAAGGATCGTAGCCAAATGGTTTTATCATCTTGCCTATTTGTCTAGATTATTTCACAAGTCTTACAATACCTGACAAGATCCTTCAGTCCATTGCTTGTAAACTTGGGCAACTTTTGCTTTTCTCCACTACAGCTTTTCATAGATTTATTCTGATGCAACCCTAGCGCCTGGAATCTTCTTGCTTGAGAGTTTTGATTTGGGCTTTCTGATGCTTCTCTCACACTCTCAACCACATAGGAATCCTCAACTCTTCCCTCGGCTTCAGCCTTCCATGCATTTGTTTTACCTTCAAATTTTCTTTCATACACCCTTGGCTCAACTTCTTCTCCTTCGATTAAGAATTTTTCCTTTTCTTTTTATGATTTCAAACTGCTAATAAAACCCGATTGGAACACACACTGGAGATTCATTCAGACATTTTACTGAACCTTCATTTTTTAATTTTTTGGCAATCTGCTTGCTGGGACACACTAGAGGGTGAAGCGTCCAATTTTAATTTTGAAGTACCATCCTCCAGCTTGGAAAAACTGCTGTATGTTAAGAGCAAACAAAGATAGAGTCTTCAAGACCAGAAAACAACTTGCAATCTTCTGTAAGACAAAAACAAGTAGTATGTTGTCATTGAAATCCTGCTGTTACCCCTGCTGCAATAAACTTTAGTATTTGTGAAGGGTGGGGCTCTATATTTAGTGTGGACAACTTCCCAACAGGTTCATGCTTTTGGTACAAAAGGACACTTTCCTGACAAAATTTTCTAGCCTACCATAGATGGCTGCAACAAACCTTGTGATGGCAACCAATCAATAAAAACCTGTTATGGGTAAGAGTTGGAGTTGATTGTTGTCTTTTTGGTATGGATGACCTTAATAATGACTTTACATTAGCATTGTAGCTCTTTGTGAATGTACTGTAGATCTTATAGTAGGTATGAGGATTAAAGAACCTCAAAAGCTTAGAAGAATATATAAAGCTGACCAACTCTAAAGAAATCTTTGTTATTTGTTTTTCACATACACAATTACTATTAGGCATATCTTCTGCTTTTGTTCATGCCCTATATAATAGCAATGACTTCAAAATGCATATTATTGGCCTATTACATGAAGCAGAATTACAATGCAGTACAGCAAAATTTGCAGAAAAGACAAGTATAGTTTCTAGAGATAAATATATGAGAATTACAAATCAACATCAGCATTTGTCTTGTATACCAAGATGATAAGATACCTTGGAAATGGAAATTAAACAGCAATAATCATACCACTTCAATGTGGATTGTTGCTTGGGTAATCTCAATGGGTAAGAGAATGTGTATGCATTTATTTCATCCATCTGTGAAGCATAATCTGTCTCTTCAGCTACTTTATTTGTATCTGCAACAAAATTCAGTAAACTCATGGTATGAACAATAGCCAAGTTTAAGAAACATTTACAAGAAAGATATATATCCAGTGGATATAGAAACTTTCTTATGTTTGAATAAATTGATAAAGATGCCTTTATACAAGATCGTAGTTTTTTTTCTAGATTTCCAATAACATATAGAATAATCACACAATTTCATGAGCAACCTCAGTCTCTAAAAATGGTAAGTAATGAAAACCTTCACGTGAAGAATAGTTTGATTACTTTTTCAACCTAAGTTATAAGGCAGCTAAATCATTTTTTCTTACCTAGAAAAGGCCCATTGTTTGAATGGCTACATTATATCGTTCATAAAGTGCCTTAAATTTGATTGTCATTCAACATTAAAACCACAGTTCAATATTTCAATGACTGATATTTAATCGATAAGTGAAGGCTTTTATTGGACCCACTTGTTAGTAGGGGAGGAATAGTGCATATAATCCACCACTTCAGCCTCTTTCCACATTAGCAAAGCTTTTGGAGCATGTAATGTCAGTCACGCTTGTCTCAGAATTCTTGATAATGTGGAGTATGTAATGTCTTGTAAGTTACACTTGTCTTGCTATCATTACCAATGTGAAATTAGCACGCACAATCAATGTATATATGTTAAGACTTTCATGCATATTTTTAATTAGATCAACCAAACCATATCAGATAAACATTGATTTGATCAGTGAGGCTGTTAGTGTGCATTTTCATGTTTCTTTTTACATAGCTAATGGAGAGAAAAAGAAACCTAGAGGAAAGAGATTAAAGTTGAAGTACCGTGTTTTGATCAAAAAATAAGACATGAAAATTAGCAGAACCATCACCAAGTTAGAAGGTAATAGGATGCAAATGGATGTACCATATCACGTTAAAAGCAGATGGATCAATTGTTAAGAGAAAAACCAAGCTGCCCGTTTGGGCATGGGTTTGGGTTTAGCTATGGGTTCAAAGTTTGAGTTCACAATACAGCAGATTATTTTTCCCCGGGTTTGGTACAGCTGGGTATGGTTGTACATGTGTGTAGAGAATTTTTTTGTCATTGATGTCAATGTTGGTTGAGCTTCTGCATTTGAGCTTCTTGGATGAATGCCTGTTTCAGCTGGTTGCTCGTGTGTCTTTCCAGTCGTTCTTGCCTTGTCAGCAGTGCCACATCTTCAAGTGTTTAGTTTGAAAGTAATTTGGAACGATTGTTTGACTTTTGCAAGTGGCGTTTAATGGAGTTTCTTTTTTATTTCACATGGTTGTGTAAAATGTGATTTCTACGGTGCTGAAGGCCACGTGTCTGAGTTGTTTTTTTTGCGAGCTTGAATGGTGATGTGTGGACAGATATATGCTACGTGTGAGTTCTTTCCTTGTAGCCGTTTTTGTTGGTTCAAACTTTTCCTGAAAAAATTTTGTTTTATTTGGCAAACAGGCCTTGTTTGCAGAGGTTTCATTTTCAGCTGTGTGATTCTGATTAAAGCCGTTTTCTTTTATTACATGTTTCACTTTGAAGTGGCGATTTCAAAGAATGGTTGTTTTTAACAAACATTATGGTACGTGTATGCTAGGTGTTCTTCTTCTAAACTTTGGCGGCATTTGCTTTTCAGTCGGAGGTTCTAAAAAAACAACTTGCTTTCTTGCATTACCTGCAATGGTATTTTGATTCGCACAGGTGTGATCTTTTATGGTGATAATATGATTTGCTGTAGTCATCTTTATCTGGAAAGTTATATTCGGTTCATCTGGAGTTTAACGCTTTTAACATGGTGAATATGATGTTGACTTCGGTTTGTAATTATTTCTACGCGGAGTGCTTACTGAAGATTGTCAAAATTAAAACTCTTCAATAGTGTGAGTTTTTTTGTTTTTTTTTATTACGATATTGGTTTCAAAACGGTTTTTAAAAAACAAACAACGTGTGAAATGAAGTGCACTTGACATGTGTCTAAGGGTGCTCACACAGAGTCCAGAATCTGCAGCTATCTCAACGGCATAGTTAAAATTGATTTTATTATAAGTTGATATTAGTTGTTTTGGGTGGTACTACGTAACATTCATATGATTTGAGGTTGCAGAGATAAATGTGTGTGAAATGCTTTTGGGAAAATAGAAGATCTCATTTTAAGTGATGGATTTATTCTTCTGATGTTGCTGAAAGTCATATACAAAAATTGAGATGAGGTTATGTATCAAAAGGGGTGAACTCGATACAAGTTAAGATGATGTTCTCATGTCTGTGCTGAAGATGTTAGTTCTGTTAACATGGCAAGTAATTGAGAAGGAAACTTGTGAGTTGAAAAGAGTTTTTTTTTAAATGTACTATCTTTAGTCTTTGCAGAAAGTTTACATAGTCTGATATAAATGTTGTATATTGTGATATGGAGTCTGAAAAATGTTAGTTCAAATTTACTTCTTCAATTAAAAGGTTGGAGCCTTTGTGCTACTATTAGAGTTGGAGTTCTTCTTGAGGTTGGTGCTCTTTGTGTGAGTTGCAGCTCACTTTTGTAATTGGGTTGTGTTGTGACCATTTCACACATCACCCCATCAAAATGGGGACTCCCCTTTATTGTTGAGTTCTAGTTGCTTAGTCTAGCCTCTCTCTCCTATTAGGAATGAAATGAGTGAGTTTATAAGGTTTGCATACCATGTCAGTTGATTAAAAGCCTAGTTAAGCAGTTCATTGAAGTTCCCCATTTCATGTTGAGTGATAGATGGGTGAGGTTTCCTTGAGTCTTCTGCTTGAGAATGGGTGTAAGTATGACTTTGAAAAATTGAATGAATTTTTTTTCAAGGATTGAAATCTTGTGCAATGAAATAGCTCATTTGTAATCCGCCTCATCTCTAAGTCCTCGTTAGGTTTTAACTTTATGACTTCACAGTTTGAAGCGAACTTCAGGTTTCAAGGATTTGGAGAGAACTTCAGGTGTGAGAGGTTTGGAGCGAGCTTCATGAAGGAGGAGATTGGAGCGAATTTCATCTTCAAGGCTTCACAAGCAAAATGGAAATGAAAGAAATTAACAAAACACTTCATGTTCAAGTGTTCATGAATAAACTTCAGGAGTTGCCATTTTGGAGCGAAATTCATACTTCAGGAGTTGCCACTTTGGAGCAAAATTAATACTTTAGGAGTTGTCACTTTGGAGCGAACTTCATCGATGAAACTTTTGGAGCGAATTTCATGCTTGGGAGATTTGGAGCTAAATCAGCCTACGATGATGACCCTGATGCTTGCACGAAGATCATCAACAAATTTTGGTTAAAGAAGAGTAGAGGAGGAAGAAGCAGATTGAAGTAGTCACCGGTGGGGAGGGACCTCAAAGAGATCAATCCAGACCGGTCAGCAAGAGTAAACACAATGGAAAGACAAAGATATGATGCAGGCAATGCAGAACATATTGATTTATTGCATGAAATTCGATTACATCCAACCGGTAACAACCGGGTTACAACATACCATCTCACAGGCCTGGTAGAATAGGTCACAACCAGGGCCTTGAATCTTATAATCTATCTTCTACGCACAGTCTAGCTACCTGATTCTCTGATTGATTCTAATTTATTCCATTCTAATGCGCAATTACAAATATTTATATCGATCCAATCGGCCCAAAAGAGATCAAAACCCGAAGAACAAGACCTAACGTGCAAAATAAACAAGGTCAGCCTCTGCCAAGATATTCCTCCGAAAAATCCAAAGGATGAAATGTAGATCGCAATAAAAGGTCAACCACACGCCAAGGAACATCGGAATCAACGCCCAAGGCTCCGCAAGCTTCAGAATAGGTTCAGGTAGATCACCAGAACAGGTCTCAGGAAACCGATAACAAAGGAACAACCAGTAACAAGAAACTGTCATGGAAACCGGTAGCAATATCTTGCCGGAAAATGATCCAAGTGCGATGTGGTCTGGAAGCAAGAAAGATGATCAAGTCTTCAAGTAGAATCCAACTCCACAGGATCCGGTGAGCCAAAACTGGGACACACAGAAAGGAAAACTGAAACTGCAAACAGAAAGGAAAATGTTTTTGGTTGATGCAAGATTGTTGTGAACCGAGGATGCTCCTGCATCAGACATCCGAGGTTATTGAAAAAGTGAGCCTCTCACTTTGTCAGGGTCAGAGGGAAACCAGGGTGGTCAACCTCTGCCTGAGAAATCCAAGATGAATCTTCAACTGGTTTGTCCTTCACTTCACAAGATATTCCTTATACTCACTACTCTAGGTACTACGCCCAATCCTACTATCCAAAATCTCTTCAATCTGATCCGATTCCTTCCGGGGTAACTATTTCTCCAAGTCTGCAACACTGTTCTCACTGAATTCTGGTTCATGGTACTCATGAAGATCTGCAATGTTGAATATAGGTGAAATACTTAGACTATCCGGTAACTCCACTTCATATGCATTTCCAGAACTGAACTTCTTCAAATCTTGCAAGGTCCAAACTTCTTCATCAGCAACTTATTATAAGTTCCAACTGGGAATCTCTCTTTTCTCAGATATACCATCACTTCATCACCAACTTCAAATTCCTTATGTCTCCTCTTCTCATCTGCCTTCTCCTTATACTTGCTATTCATGTCTTCAAAATGCTGCTTAACTTGAATATGCAATGCTGCCATGTGATCTGCAAAGTCTTCTTCTTCTGAACTCCTTCGGTCTTCACTGCTAATGTCTCTCAATTCTGATATCCCTCTAGGATGCACTCCGGTAACAATCTCAAAAGGTGTTCTTTCGGTACTTCTATTCACTGAATTGTTGTAGGCAAACTCTGCTTGTGCAAGGATTAAATCCCAACTTCCGGTTTTATCTCCCACTAAACATCTCAACAAATTTCCCAAACTCGGATTAACAACTTCTGTCTGTCCGTCAGTCTGTGGATGAAAAGTAGAGCTGAAGTTCAAATCTGTCTTTATCTTCTTCCAAATTATTCTCCAAAAATAGCCAACAAACTTAGTATCTCTATTTGAAACTATACTCTTAGGTAATCCATGCAATCTCACCACTTCTTTGAAAAATAGGTCTACTACATGCAATGCATCTGATGTCTTCTTACAAGGTATGGAATGAGCCATCTTTGATAATCTATCCACTACCACAAATATAGAATCATTCCCTCTTGGTGTCTTAGGCAATCCAAGTACAAAATCCATGCTTATATCCTCCCAAGGTCTTACCACTACTGTCAAAGGTTTATACAATCCCAGATTCTGACTACTACCTTTTGCAACTTGACAAACTCTACAATTTTGCACATCTCTTAACATCCTTATGAATCTAGGGCCAAAAGTACTGCTCACTCACCAATGCTACAGTTTTGTCAATGCCAAAATGTCCAGTTAAACCTCCACTGTGTTTCTCCTTTATCAAATTCTCCCTCATCGAACTCTTAGGTATGCACAACTGAACTCCTTTGAATATCATCCCATCCCGAATGAAGTAATCCAACCATTTGCTTATGTCTACCATAACCGATTCTCTACATGCTTTCCAAGGTTCTGCAAAATCCGGGTCTTCATCATACAAGGTCTTCAAATCTTCAAATCCTAATACTGTCACTCTCATCTATGTCAGCAAATTCCTTCTCCTACTCAATGCATCAGCAACTTTGTTAGATTTCCCACTTCTATGCTTCAACACAAAGGTGTAACTTTGCAAGAATTCTACCAATATCATGTCTCTGATTCAACTTACTCTGACTGTTCAAATGCTGCAAAGCTTGATGATCTGTATACAACACAAACTCCTTAGGCAACAAGCAATGTCTCCACTTCTTCAAGGCTTGAACTATGGCATAAAATTCCTGATAATACACTGAATATCTCCTCCAGGCATCATTCAATTTCTCATTGAAATAGGCTACTGCTCTTCCTTCTTGACTCAAGACTGCTCCTATTGCTGTTCCACTTGCATCACAATCCACTTGAAATACTTTATTGAAATCCAGTAAAGCTAACACAGGCTGCTCAGTCACTTTCTGCTTCAACTGTTCAAAACTTTCGTTTTCTCTAGTGGTCCACTTGAATTCCTTCAAATCTCCTCTCATGGTCTCAGTCATAGGGTTACAAACTGAACTGAAATTTCTGATAAACTTCCAGTAAAAACTAGCCAAACCATGAAATGATCTTACCTCTCCAATGCTTTCCGGTGTAGGCCATTCAACAATTGCTTTCACTTTCTCAGGGCCCATCTTCAAGCCATCCTCAGATATCACAAATCCCAAATAGACTAACTCATCCTTCATGAAAGTACACTTCTTGACATTGATCAACAACTTCTCTTCTCTCAATCTCTGTAACATTTGTCTTAACTGCAACAAATGCTCCTCTCTTGTCTCACTGAAAATTAGAATGTCATCCAAATACACAATAACAAACTTACCCAAGAATTCCTTCAATACCTCATTCATCAGCCTCATGAAAATGTTGGTGTTGGAAATAAGCCACACCCAGACCGACGATGGACTGTTCCAAGAGGGGCCAGTAGCTCAGTGGTAGAGCACTTCAGCAATGTATGGAAGGTCCTAGGTTCGAGTCCTAGCTGGTCCATGTCTCAACATGGTATCAGAGCCAGGTCCAGGCTAGGAGCCCCAAACACACGAGAGGTGTGGCTTAAGGGGGGGTGTTGGTGTTGGAAATAAGCCACACCCGGACCGACGATGGATTGGTCCAAGAGGGGCCAGTAGCTCAGTGGTAGAGCACTCTAGCAACATATGGAAGGTCCTAGGTTCGAGTCCTAGCCTGTCCATGTCTCAACAGAAAATACTTGGTGCATTAATCAATCCAAAAGGCATCACCAACCATTCATACAGTCCTTCATTTGTCTTAAATGTTGTCTTCCACTCATCGCCTTCTTTGATCCTAATCTAATGATATCCACTCTTCAAATCTATCTTTGTAAAGTATTTTGCTCCACTCAAACAGTCCATTATGTCATCCATCCTAAGCAAATGAAACCGGTATTTCACTGTGATCTTGTTTATTGCTCTTGAATCGGTACACATCCTCCATTCTCCATTCTTCTTAAGTGCAAATACTATCGGTACTGCACAAGGCCTCAAACTTTCCCTAATCAAACCTTTCTTCAACAGCTCCTGCACTTGTCTATTTAGTTCTTCATTCTCTGCCGGTGTCAACCGATGTGCAGCTTTGTTAGGCAAACTAGCTCTGAGAACCAAGTCCATGCAATAACTAATACTTCTCACAGGTGGCAATCCATCAGGTACATTATCTGAAATGATGTCCTCATATTCTGTTAGCAAATCTTTTATTTCTTTCGGGTGTTCTCCTTCTGGTTCCAGTCTCTCAGTCTTCTTAGGAATTAAGGCAAAGCACACATTCTCATGTCTCAATCCATCTTTGAATTTTCTTCCATCTACTAAACATATTCTAGCATTCGTACAGACTTCATTCTTCAAAGGTTCCTCCAAAGGTAATAAGGTTTGTTTCATCCCATTGGCCACAATAGTGTATGTATTCTTCCTCCCATCATGTACTGCCCGTCTATCAAACTGCCAAGGTCTACCCAACAAAAGATGACAAATATCCATAGGTATGATATCACACAAGACTTCATCATGATAATTCCCAATTTTCAATTTCACCAAACATTGTTCACTTACTAGCAACTTATGTTCATCCTGAATCGATGCTATCTGATAAGGCTTAGGGTGTTTCAATCTCTCCAATTTCAACTTATTCACCATCTCTTCTGAAACAAGATTATCTGAACTACCACTATCTATAACAACTTTACAACACTTACCGGATACCTTACATCTGGTCTTGAACAGATTCTTCCTCTGCAAGGGCTCTTCATCTACTCCTATATGACACAAAGCTCTCCTCATCATCAACAGTTCTCCGTCTTCCGGTTTATTGTCTAATCCGGTGGGGTTTTCTTCCACCACTGTTGCTCTTCTGATAGTTTTTGTCTTCTTACACTCAAATGCACGATGTCCTTCTCCTCCACACTTAAAGCAAGTTCCTCTAAATGTCCTCTTGTCTTGTCTTCCAAAGTTCTCATTCTGATAACCATCTAGTTCTCTTCTCCGATAGAAATTTATACCATCCGTCTGGTATGAATTACCTTCTTTGCTCACTTCCTTGTCCTTCCTCTGATATGTACTGGTTCCTCTTCCTCCGATATATCCTCTTCCTCCTTGAAATCTTCCTCCGGTAAACCTTCCACCTCTACCTCTCTGTCTCTACTCATGTCTTTTGTTTAACTTCTCTTAAGCCTTTAGGGCATAAGGGTAAGCCTCTTCAACACTCTCCAATTTGACCATTCTCAATTCATCTTGTATAGACACCCGTAATCCATTCAAATATCTTGCAACTTGTTCAACTTCATCATCAACATGTCCGGATCTGATGTTCAACTTGTAAAATGCTTCGGTGTACTCCTTCACACTAGATTCCTTCTGTCTCGAATTCTGCAACTTCCAGAACAGATCCACTTGCAAATTCGTTGGCACAAACTTTGACTTCAACTTAGCAATCATCCGATCCCATGTCTTAATCTTCTCTTTATCTCTTCTCTGTCTATCAACTTGCAAATGCTCCCACCAAAGAGATGCATGACCTTTCAACCGAGTACAAGCATATTTCACCTTCCTCTCTTCTACAATGCTTTCAAAATCAAAATACTTTTCCATCTCCGAGATCCAATCCATCAATTCATCTGAATCTAACTTCCCATCATATTCCGATGGGGTAAAATGAGGTTTAGTATTCGCCCTACTCAAAACCCTCAAAAACCTTTCCTCATCCGGATCAACCGCCGATTAGGTTTGCTTGTTCTGTCGAGGCTTCTTCTCCTTCATCTTCACTTGCATCTTCAATGTGTTGGCCTCTCCTTTGGGCTGTCTCCACAACTTCTAACCCAACTGCTATTCCTCGCAACATCTCCATCACAACAGGGTTTGCATTCCCACGCACTCCACCATTCCTCGTTCCTCTTCGCGCCATCGTTCGCGCTAGTCCTCTGCAGCTACACGTCGAATCCGCAATACGCCACCCTACAACAAAATTTTAGGACATGCAACCTCCGGAACGAAACTTCGCTCTGATACCACTTGAAGCAGTCACCGGTGGGGAGGGACTTCAAAGAGATCAATCTAGACCGGTCAGCAAGAGTAAACACAACGGAAACACAAAGATATGATGGAGGCAATGTAGGACAAGTTGATTTATTGCATGAAATTCAATTACATCCAACCGGTAACAACCGGGTTACAACATACTGGCTCACAAGCTTGGTAGATAGGTCACAACTGGGGCCTAGAATCTTATAATCAATCTTCTATGCACAGTCTAGCTACCTAATTCTCTGATTGATTCTAATTTATTCCATTCTAATGTGTAATTACAAATATTTATATCGATCCAAAGGATCCAATTGGCCCAAAAGGGATCAAAACCCGAAGAACAAGACCTAACGTGCAAAATAAACAAGGTCGGCCTCTGCCAAGAGAGGCCTCCGAAAAATCCAAAGGATGAAATGTATATCGTGGGAAAAGATCGGCCACACGCCAAGGAACATCGGAATCAACACCCAAGGCTCCGCAAGCTTCGGAATAGGTTCCGATAGATCACCAGAATAGGTCTCAGGCAACTGGTAACAAAGGAACAACCAGTAACAAGAAACTGTCATGGAAACTGGTAGCGATATCTTGCCGGAAAATGATCCAAGTGCGATGCGGTCTGGAAGCAAGAAAGATGATCAAGTCTTCAAGTTGAATCCAACTCCACAGGATCCGGTGAGCCAAAACCGAGACACACAGAAAGGAAAACTAAAACTGCAAACAGAAAACAAACAGAAAGGAAAATGTTTTTGGTTGATGCAAGATTGTTGTGAACCGGGGATGCTCCTGCATCACAGATGGCCCGATAGACTGCACAAGATAGACTTCAATGATGAATATATAGACTTCAATGATGAATATATAGACTTCATCACCTTGCTCCATCGATTGGTTGGTGCACTTGAGGCTTCATACTTTGAGGAGTGGATGTTCTACTATATTGAGACTATCACCTGTGATAAGAAAGCGATCAATTGGGCAAGACTTATTAGCAACAGCATTGATAAGCAATTAAGGAGGTTAATGCGCACCAAAACATTCTATATGAGCTCTTATGTCATATACTCCATTGCGAGAAATTTTGAATATCCGAGACTCATGTATACAAGCATAATTGGAAGGAGACCTGGAGAGATCAAACATCCACCAAAACAACACTACAGGAGAGTGAATGATGCATTCACTATGCATATCACGAGGTAGTTCCGAGGTGGATCACAACAAAGACTCTCTCTAGAAGCGCAGGCATTAGTAGAGCAACATGGTGCATGATTCATTCAATTCCCGAAGTTCACCTACATCAAAGTTCAAGGATCTCTTGTTCCTCCCTACATGTTGCCGCGATACCCAACAAACAGAGTTGTGCTTCTTGAGGTAGTGAGACAGTTATTGGCGTATATCAAAGCAATAGAAATAAGCATGGAGCTAGTGTTTCTTTTCCCATTACACTTGGAGATTCCATTGAGTCATGCAGATACGTTCATGCAGCCGAAGATGTCGAGTGAGAGTTAGCACTTCATTCACTCAAGCCATTCACAATGAGAGAGTGCTTTGATCCATACGACAAGGTGAAAGAAATTTTGGGAAAGAACAATAGACATCGATGGCATCTTGAAGATTATTGGATGAATATTCAAATGATATAGAGGTAAAAAAGAAGATGTATTCTAGGCTACCCCTCAATTTCATTAGAGAAGGCAAGTTGTTTCATGTAGCTGATCAAGTTCAAGATAGTGGTAGATATCTTCAAGGAGCCTACACCAAAGAAGACAAGGAGGTCAAATTCAAGTGGGCAGATTTGGAGATTGATGATTTGAGAGAGTTAATGAAGCCAGTCTTAGAGTATACTCGCATATGGGTAGATGTGGAACACCAAAAGTTGAAAGAGCAAAATATAACACCAACAATCCACTTAGAAGAAAGAGGAGATGAAGATGAAGCTAGTGCAAGTGGCAGCGCACCCCAACCATCTCATTCAAGAGGATCAAAAAGGAAGGAAGATCATGGTGAAAAGGAACCCGCAAAGAAGAAGCATAAATCAAGTGTGAATCATCCTCCTTCCAAACCAGAAGAACTAAGGATGGAAAAGGAGTTGAGTCAAGGAGCCAATGAATCAGCTGAGTCTACAGTCCACAATGCTAAAGACAAAGAGAAGGCATGTCAAGAACAAGAAGATTTCACCCACCTCATTCAGGAGATTGAAGAAGGCGGAGAAGATAATGATGAAACTACTTCACCACGTAGAGATGAGCAAATGCTCGAAGGAGCACAAATTCAAGAAGGGTGATCTTCTATTCTAGAGTGGTTAAAGGAGAGGTTAGCTCAAGAGGTGATAGTGGCCGAAGAAGAAGAACAAACATATGACATAGCAAGTCTTTTAAGCCGAACTCAAGAAGTTACTGAGAAGAGGAAAGCTACGAAGATGTCAAAGGTGATTATAGATGACTCAAGATCAAGAAAGCTGCGAATAGCCACTCCAAGAGTTGAGAAATATGAAGGAGAAATTGCAGCCGATGAGTACGATATGGAGACCGTTGATTTGGGAACACTCACCTCTGAACAGGCCATAGGCGATGCGACTGATTCAGTCAAGGCCGTCAATGACATGTTGAGAGCTGAAATAGAGAAGAATAGAAGATTGGAAAAGGAGATAAGTGCATGGAGGAACTACGTCCAGCAGTTTCAGCAACCATTGACGCATCAAAGTCCAGCAGCTACACCACCTCCCTTGCTTCCCGCAGAATCGACTGATCATATGTACAAAATGAAGAATTCAGTACAATTGATGGATACATGGATAGAGGATTCCTACACTAGAGTGAGCAAGTTCATGAAGGACATCATGCAACACTTGATGCGGTCATAAGGGTCCTTGGGAGAACTCATAGAGGCCTCCAATGCATTTACTCATGCTAGAGATGTTATCATCCCAGTGCTTCAAGTAATAAGGAAGACACCAAGAGAGGTCCTATCAAGGGAGAAAGTAAGAAAAGAAGGAACTACCCCTAATCTTCTACAATGGAGTAGCCTACTTCGCACAAAGAAGATTATCTTCGAGGAGATTGGAAACGGATGTAGTCAAGTTCAGGATGATATTCACCGAATCCATGATAAGATAGTGGGAGTAGCACAGATTGTCTTAGGAAGGAAGATTGATCCAGGGACAATTATAGAGGCCAAGGAGTTGCAAGAAAGAATAAATGTTATCTTCCACGGTACTGATGGTATGACAACCAAGGAGCAAATGAATGACATGCTAGAGTTCGTAGTCTTGGTAAGTAAAAATCAAGAGCTCAAACCTGAATGGGAAGATTGCATCGTCAAAGCTTTCGATGAAGTCATGCACATGGAAGAGCAGCTGAAATCTCTACCTGAGATCCCAATGGCTGAGATAGAGGAGATAGTGACTAGATTCATCGAATATGCTAGAAAGGAACGTGAGAAAGGCAATCAGATTCTAGAAGATAGTTTGTTATGATCCCATATGGCATTTCGCGTTCCTATTGGAGGATGCTTCCTCGGTTTCCGTGCTAACACATGCTATTTTCCTATTGGCTGATTCATGATGATGATTATCCAAATAGGGTTTTCATTTGTATCAAACCCTAATTAGGGTTTAGGTGGCAAGATCTTGGCCCTTGATCTACATTCGATCTCGGCCTTTCATTGTATTTGGGAGTCTTATATAAGCTCCGCTCATTTCATTTGTAATGGTTAATAGCAATTTTGGTGATGTTAGTAATAGCAATAGAATAGAAGAGGGAGTAATAGTGCTAGAATATTGGCAAGGGAAAGACTCAAAGAATTGTTGTTGTTTGGCTATTGGATTAATGAAACATTGAAGTTATGGTGTTTTTGCTCAATCCTTGAAGCTCATTGCATGGTTCTTTTGTCATCTCAAGTCAATCTTTTATGTTAGTTTGAGTGTTTAGATTACATGATGGAATGTTGCATTTGATATATTGTGAAGCTCGTTATCCATACCACTAGCTTTCTTGCTGATTGTAAGCGAGCCTTGTGTGGTCAACTGGAGCATTTGAAAGTGTTAAGTTCGATTATTGCTTAATCATTGATATGGTGTCTATGATTAGTAGTGATTTGAAAATCTCTAAACATCCTTATAAGATTGCACTAGTTCTAGTCGAGTTGTTTGTGTATGGCAAAACTATAACTAGTTGGGTTTCACTTGTGTCATTTCTTCATTCATTCATTTTAGAATAGCTTAAAATTCTTCTAAGCCCTCATCTTTTGCCATTTCTTTGATAATCATTTAGTAGTCTTAGGAAAAAATCCCATTGCATGCCATCTGCCAATCACTTCATAAAATCTTTTTGAACCATAAATGCCCCTTGATGAAACAGCAATCACAACGACCAACTAAGCTTATCCACACGTAGTGATCCTACATATATGAACCTTGGAGTCTTTTTGGGTGATCCTTAAGCTAAATCTTCAGCATCCAAGAGATTTTGTTCAAAAGAGGATAAGATACTTATGGTATTTTATTTTGTGTTCACATGTGCCTAAGCAACACATCAACAGGTTGGTGCCCATTTGTTTTAATGAAAGCTCTTGATGTCGTGGTTTTTTAAACGAAATGGTTTTCCACAAGATAATTATTGGCTCAGCTATTTTAATTTGGCTCAATTTGTATTAAAGTTATTAAAATACTGATTCACCCCCCCTCCCTCTCAGTATTTCTGAATTGGTTTTTCAATGTGTGTAATTTACTCATAGTTCGCAAAAAGACAAAAATATAATTAATTTTTATTACATGTTCTTATAAAAAAATTAAATATACAATTTTATTGGAACTTTTTATTAGATTATAAAAATCCCATTATATATTATTAAATAGTGAATATATTAATGACCTCAAATTTAGCAGATTAACCTAGTATATTTATTTAATTTTGATGATTAGGTAGTGTTGACGTGTATTTTGTACACCATCATACACAGAATAAAATACCTAAAAGCATCTTATCCTCTCTTGAATAAAGTCTCTAACTGCTGAAGATTCGCATGAAGGATCAGTTAGGATGACTCCAATGTTCTGGTTAGTAGGGTCTCTACGTGTGGATAAACTCCAGTGGTATGATGTGATTTGCTGGAATCACAAGGGGACTTACATCTGATGATTGAACTTCCGATCTGCTTTGCTGGAACACAGGCTCTTACTGGCTTAGATTTGAAAAAATGGAAAAAGGATGAGGGCGAAGAGAAGATCTAATCCTAATACTAAGAATGTAGGAGCAATGATTTGATTTTTGATGAAACTCTAACTAGGTCTTGTCTTGACATCAATGGACCATCTCCACAAGGCTAGTGCGATCTTCTAAGGGAAGCTTTATGATGTTCAAATCATCACCGCAGGCATAGACACCATCAAGTTGATGCATATCAATGAAGAAGCGACAAATTGAAATTGAGCTTAAGCTCAATGATTCCAGTTGACTACACAAGGCAAGTCTGCAATCAACAAACTGCTAGTAGTATGGATATACGAATTCCACCATTAATCAATCGCATTTCCTCCATTCATCTAATCATCTACCATCTAGGATTGAAGACTAACAAGAAACCATGCAAATTGCAAGAAACGACACACTTCACCATTACTTCAATGAAAATGGAGTTTGTTTACAATCAATGGCAACAATTTCTTGCCTTGTCCTCCTATTCTACTCTAATTACTATTCTATCAATTTCTAACTACTCCCTATCTACTAACTGCTTTCTATTATTTTCAACTCTCTCTAATTCATTTACAAAATGAAATGTCAAGGCTTATATAGTGCCCACAATACAATTTGATGGCTTAGATCAATTCAAGATCAATGGCCAAGATTCAACAATGAAAACCCTAATTAGGGTTTGTTACAACCATTACATAACATTTAATGCTTGACCAATGATAAAATTGTATTGCTTGGACACATGTCCTCTCTGGAAAAATCGACCAATGAATAGCCGGGGTAGGTACATCGAAGTTTGTGCCACCTTCCATGAGTTAGGTACATTGAATCTTGGACATGCTGAGGTGGACCACATTGACTGGAGGAGTGATGACTGGGATGCCACCTCATCTGACACTTGTAACTTGGTAGATATTCAACTTGATGTTGTTGAGAAGCTTGCTTTAATTAATTCATCTGGAACTATTTACTTCTTCAACGAGCCCTTGTTCTAACTCCTTGTGTCCTTGATGTGCAGGATGATGATGTACCTCGCCTTGGAACGCTGGATTGAAAGAGGTGACCCCTGTCCCTGCTTGATCGTCCCGGCGAAGACCGTCCTTGATCCGACTTGATTTTCCTTGATGAGATCTCCATTTGATGCCTACACAACATTTCAAAATTAGTAACATGATTTTGCAATGAATAGCATAGATTAAATTAATTTTAGGAAACCTCATGATAAGTCCTTGAATTATCATTTCCTAAAAAACGATTGGGCTACTGGAATTCAAAATTCAAAATTCAAAATTTGAAGGCTATGACGATCAACAATCAAAATCAAAACAAGGGATCTTGTCATACCTTACTTGAGAGTTTAACTCTAAAATGCAAAACAAAGGAATTCGCCTAAGCACAAATCAAAATTTGATGGCTTCAACGTGATCTCTCTCTAAATGAACGTCCACTTTAGCAATTCGCCACCTTGGGGGAGGAGTCTTCAATGTCTTGAAGATAACAAATTCGCCTTACTTGAAACAAACACGCACTCCTCTTTGATGATAATTTCGCACCTTGTCTTCTCCAAAATCGCATATGAAAGAGGATAAAATGATGATTTGAAAATGAAATAAACACCTCCCTTTATAGGCGCTCACCTTCACATTGACCCTAGGCCGACTTTGGTGAATAAGGCAAATTTAAAATAAACTTAAAGGCCGACCTTTGTAAAATGAAACAAATTTTAAATCAAGCGCCCCTTTTTATTTATAATTAATTAATTTAATGCCTATAATTTTAAATAAACTCGATTTTTAAAAGGCAAAAATTAATTAATAAAGACCCATGCGCTAATGTTAAATGCTAACTTTAATTGGATTTCAAATTTATCGATTTTTTCCTAGCATTTAATAAAATCTAAAGAATGTTTTAGCGCCAAATTTGGAAGAGGTAAGGACACAAACCTATCGCTCTGGTCCCTGACTAAGGGACAGGAGCGAATTTGATGCTTAGTCTTGATTCTCTTGCCTTTTATGTTCAAAACCTCCATCCTCACGTTGAGACTGGCATGTTTGCCAAAAAATTCGAGCTTGATCGTCTTGATTTGGTGGATGAATGCCCTCTAAGGTGGATATCGCCCTGGTCCCTTGGTGAGGGACAGGAGCGAACTTCATGCTCTGGCCAACATTTGCTATCTCTCAAGGTTTACTCCTTGTTCATCACCTTGCAAATGATATCCTTGATCTTGCGAACCTTGACTTTGACGTGATCTTGAAGGAAAACGAATGATTTAATGAAAATCGCCCTGGTCCCTTGATGAGGGACAGGAGCGATATAGCTTCCTTGTTCAAATTGATAGTCTTTTGACGTTTGAAACCTTTGCATATCATCATCTTAAGACGCCTTAGACCCTGTGCAACCATGTACAATCTTGACTTGGCATGAATTTTGAATGAATTGGCAAATATGGTGGATATCGCCCTGGTCCCTGACTGAGGGACAAGAGCGAACTTCAATGTCCTGGGCTCATGCTTGCTTTCATCAACTTGCCATTGCTTTCATCGTGTAAAATGAAGTCCCTTGGTCCCCTTTGGACACTTGAAACGTGATCAACATTCAAAATCTAAGCTTTCATGAAGATTTCGCTCTGGTCCCTGCCTGAGGGACAGGAGCGAATTTGTACTTTCAAGCTCAACTACACTTTGCCAACTTCCAAATTTATCTTCAACGGTCTAGTTTCACCCTCCTTTCTTGCCTTCAAACTTAAAACTTGCTTGCTTTTGCCTGAATTTTACCTTATGAAGAATTTCGCTCTGGTCCCTGGGAGAGGGACGGGAGCTACAATGGATTTCGCCCTGGTCCCTGACTAAGGGACAGGAGCGATTTTGCATTTTGGTCCATTTTTCCTCATGTTTGTGCCTTCAAATTATATTCAACTAGTAAAAAGCACTTCCTTGGTTCTCCTCAAGTCGTCAAATCGTTCAAATCTTTCAAGGACAAGGAAATTTTGGATTTCAAGCTCCGGTCCTTCAGTGAGGGACAGGAGCGATTTTTGCCCTCCAGGCCCAAATGCTTCACTTTTCGCCATGAAATGTCTTTGCTAGGGAAGATATCATCCTGCCTCATGCTATGAATAAAAGTTAATGTCCAAAAAAAGGTTTAAAATTGTGCATATAAAGAAAATCGCTCTGGTCCTTCAGTGAGGGACAGGAGCGAATTTGACCTTCTAGGCAAAAACTTCATCATTTCATTGTTTTTGATCAAGTCTGGATGCTCTATCATGCTCATTTCGTCCTTCACCATGCCTTTGATGTCTCAATTCGTCCAAACACGGTCAGGAATGGCTCAAATAAGTATTATCGCCCTGGTCCCTTGGTGAGGGACAGGAGCGCTTCGCCTTGGTCCTCTTGAGAGGGACAGGAGCGAAATTCGCTCTGGATCCTCAGTGAAGGACAGGAGCGAAATTTGACTTTTTGAACTCTCTTTCTTATACTTTAAGTTATATTCCATATATACTTTCAGGATGTTTGAGAGTGGTTTCAGACCTCCAGGAGTTATATTGCAAAATCTAGTTTTTGGAGGTTTTTTCAGTTTCCAGACTTAGTCAAATTCAGGATCAGGACATTCCAGACTTAGCCAAATTTCAGGATCAAGACTTTCAGACTTAGCCAAATTTTCAGGACCTGCTATCCTATTGATCTCCCCGACAGCACTCAAAATGCAAAGGCTAACTAACAAAACCCTAAAAGACCAAAAAACAAACCCTAAAAAGCAAAAAAAAGGCAAGGGTCCCCATTTGCAATGGGGCGATGTGTGAAATGGTCACAACAGGTAGTAATTTCTTAAAATTTATTTTTAAAACAAAAAATTTGAATAACTACTTTCTTTGCATCACATGAAATAGAACATTTAGTATGGATATGCCGCTATGCTTTAATTAAGCACTGTGAGGACTATTTTAGAAAAGCAAGGAAAAAAAAGATGAAGATGTTAGCATTACATTATGTGTTGTCATTGATGTCAAATCCTTTGGTCTAGATTAAGTCTGAATGTGGTATGATGAGCAAGAGTGTTTGATTTAGGTATGTTGTGAGATTGGAGGGTTTCCCGATTTCACCGGATGAGTTTGGTATTTCGGAAGATGTTTCTCAATATTATCTTTGGGTCTGGATTGGTCCAAAGCTCAAGGCCTTGGACCAGACATTAAGGTTGTATAATGTGCGGATGCATTTTGGGTCCGTCTTTGGCAATGTATGTAGCGTGTTGATATGTTTGATGAGGAACGGTGTGATATGGTCCACTTCTCATCCCTTACCACCACCGGAATGTTTAGTGGAGACCTATTTTAGATCTTTGTCTTTGCCAACATTGAAAAGTATGATTTCTGGAGACAGTATCTATGGGAGTTTGATTTGATGAATTGAGATATGGCTTTTTATGTTGAAGACATGCGAGATTGAAGGAATCCAGTAGTTGCGTGAGTATAATGTTGCGGATCGTTACCAGAAGTAGTTCCGACAATGCAAACTGTTTTTTTTGTGTGGTGGATTCTCTTTATCTTTCTTTCTTTCTTCTTCGGCAGTGAGCCTTTCGGGGCAGTGAGCCCACCTACAGTGAGCATATTGGTAGCGAGTCTTTCAGGGCAGTGAGCCCATCAGCAAAGAGCACCTTGGCAGTGAGCCACTCTTTGTAAAAATCACCTTAATCGGAGTTTACATATTGAGAATTAGCATTCTTTGTGGTTTTTCCCTTCCTGGGTTTTCCACGTAAAATCTGGTGTTTCTTGTGTCTGATCTGATTCTTGCAAGCGTTTTCAAGTTTTGTTAATTCTATTTATTATTCCGGATCTGTGCATTAAGGTTAAAAGAAAAATTTATTGTCAACTGATTCACCCCCCCCCCCCACCTCGTCTCAGTTGCCTGGATATTCAACAGAAGAATAGGATTAAAAATTTGCAACAGCAGGGAGTCATAAGAATAAAAAAGCGAATAAGAAAAAAGGTATATTAAAGATGAATAGTCTCAGAAAGAAGGGAAAAGCTTTTCAGGTATTTTTCTTCAAGATATCTACAGGCTGTAGGAAAAGCAATAGAGAACAGACCATTGCATTAGCAGAAGGCTGGAAAAATTTAGAGGACCATTGAGCTCTCAACACTTCCTCCAGTCTTGCCCAATCTCAGTCCAATCTTGTTAATCATAGATTACCCTAATTCCAATAAGGAGGTGAGTGTTGCATAGGCATACAGCTCCTTAATGCTCACTTCAAAATATTCAATGGCAGACATGAGGCAGTGGCAGCTCTGCAGAAAGGTACTGTGGATATCCCTGTCAGATACACAGCCAATGACTTTTTTTAGTCTTTTCTATTGGGTTGCCCTGGGTTTGCCCAAAACAGACCCACAAAGGGCACTGAATGGCTGGATAAGACCCAAGGTGAACCCAGGGCCATCCCAGACCCATTTCTGGCCCCAAACCAAATTTTTGCATTATGCAGAGGCTTATAGCTGACCCTGGTAACATAGGTACAAAACTAAACCTGTTATAGAAGGTTTAAACTTTAAACATAGCAAGAAGGTACATGTTATTAAGAAACCTTTCCCACAGCTAAATGAAAATGTTTTTTAGTTGTCACAGCATAGTTTGGATGGAAAGTACATCAACTGGATGCAAAGAGTGCTCTCCAAAAAGGAAATTTGGAAGAATAAGTTTATAGGGCACTAACAACCAATGGAGTGTGTGGAGGCAATCAAATTCACAAAGGTCCTAGACGATCATTAGTGACCTCATATGGACTACGTCTTGAGTGATATTTCCAAGGTATACATGTTACTTGATAACAAAATTGTTGTTAGTAGAGACGTTGTAGATAAGAGACCTTTTATTCTTCAATTGATGGTAAATCTACAAACAACATTGTATGGAAAACTGCTACTAACAATTATGGAACAAGTTCTAGTGTGGAAAATCAAACAAAGCACAAAACAAGGCTCAAAGTCAAGAACATCAAATGGATCAAGTTCTAGGGTGATCTGATGAAGAATGGGATGACACCCAAACTTCATTTTGTAAAGTGGTATAATACCATGGTGAAAGATGGTTGAGAGAATGAATTCTCAAAAACAATGGAAGGTCAATCTGTGCAATTGGGTAAACAACTTATGCAAGGTGATGAGCAAATAAATTTTGCTCTAGTCATGTTTGCAGATATTTGAATCTAGCACATGTAATGGGGACAAAGGAAATCTTGAATGGGAAGCTACCATAAAGGTCAAATACAAGGTCTAGATGTAAAACAAGACTTGGGTGTTGTTTGAATTACCCCAAGCTACAAACTCATTGGTTGTAAATAGGTTTATAAGATCAAATAAAAGTTCAATATGTCAAATAAAAAAGTATAATTATAATAGTATTATGGCAAATGAAAAGTAACAAGATGTCCATCTCACACGTAATTCCTACCTATAGAAGAATAAATACAAGTATGTGACTCTTCAACAGACAATATCATATGAAACACATACTATTGTCGAGAAATCTTGAAAATGAGAAAACTTAGAACAGCAAAGGATCTAAGCAAAGAGAAAAGCAATTCAAACCTTTCAAAGAAACAAGAAATATCCAATAAAACAATGAGAGCTTGCTGAAGTTGTGTCTTATTTATTATTCACTCCAGTTGGCAGTTTAAGACAATGTTCTAACTAATAATAATTAACCCAAAACTAGTAGAATTCATTGTTGGGGTCATAACTGTGTACCGAAGCTCTAAATGATTCTATTGCAAGTGCATCAGAGCTTAGGCCATGTACAACATGATGAAAGGTGCTGGATTTTCTTTGACAAAGTTGACCCTTGAAAACTGCACTAAAAGGCCCAAAAATTGCAAAATACAAAATCTCGATGATTCCATAAGATATAGAAAAATGAAAATTGAAACCTTGTCTTTTTCTGAATTCCATGATTTGATAAATCTTCTCAACTTCTAGGGAAAACACTCAACACACGGCTTTTCAAATTCCACAGTGAATTGTTTTACTTTCTAGTTTTAGATTATCCATTTCCTTCTGTGAAGGAATTGTCAATCAAATGTAAAAATCAAAGTAGTAGCTCTACATCTCTTCTCAGAGATTGCTATCTTCTAGTAAAAGATACTCTCAATTTTTATTAAACTTTCATCTATATTGCGGTATCGTGTTACTATATTTATTTTCTTTGCTTGTTTTTATTAAACTTTCATCTATATTGCGGTATCGTGTATTTGCTTTATTTATTTTCTTTCCTTCAGTCCATAGCTTTCGTACATGTCAAGTTCCTACAATTTAGTGTGGTGTTGACTGTATTGCCTATTGAATCAAGATCATTAACAGCATTGGAAACATATGTATCTTGGTTGTTTAGAAGATAAAGGATTAAGGTGTTTGTTTTTAGGTAAAAAATTAGCCAGAAGTTTTAAGCATTTTGTTCAAATGTTCAGTTAACTTTTCTCTACACATAGCTGCAAGCACAAACATTTTTTTCATGATAATACTTTCAATAATAAAACTTAAGATGTAATGTTTCACAATCATGTATAAACCCCACACCAGTATATTTTAGACATTCATGTATGTCAGACATAGAAAAAGCGCAATGAATTTGTGCACATACCAAGAGCAATCCCTGAATCACCAGTAAATAGGAACGACAATGGCACCCAAAATGTATGGAATACTAATCCCCTTCGACATATTTCATTTTTATTTGATCTTGACTTTGTCATGTGTTTGCTCTCTGGAATTGTTTTCAAATGCCCTTGCAAGTCCAAAGAAGGTCCATTACAAATCAAGTGTTTGTGCTTTGGCATCAAAGGTTGATACTCACACCTACCACAATACATGGAGTAAACAAGATACCATCAAGGATCTCATTAATAAACGACGCAAAAGCATATTATAAACAATACAACTGTAGCCCCAAATAAAATTGTGAAAACAGTAACAGCTATTCCATAAACATTTAAGAAGTAATAATACTTTAAAACTAGCACATCTACCCCCATCTTCACATGCATTTCTCTCCAATAGAACTCAATACGAATTGAAGAAAGATGCCCTAAGATTCCATCAATCAACTTGGGTGGTTTGCAAGGTGGAAGGCAATCAAATAACTATTAATTAAATAATCTTGTCCATGGTTGTAAGCAGACATTAGAGATCTCATTTTTTGAGGCTCCATTTGTATCAAAAAATTAGGTTCACCTGAGTTGTTAATTTTTCCTACTTCGGGCAATATGCCCTTCCAAACACAAATTTCACGTTAAATAAATTTCTAAGTTCAATAAGTTTGGAAGAAAGTATATTAGGAAACAACATGCCCTAAACAACTTTGATATCTTCAGCAACTTGTTCAAACTAGCTAAAACATGAAGTGTATCTCCCAGACCCATTCAAAAATTTACAAATACATATGCTGTTCATCTACAATTGAAAAGTTACCTAAACGAACAAAATGCATCTAACCATTTTGAACATGTAAATGAATTCACTGTCTTGCATTCAACAGGGTGTTCATAAAGAAAGTACTCAATAATTCATGGTATATTTGCAAAGGATCCCTAGAGTACACAAAACATCTAGTTATTTCATCACGAATTAACAAATATTGTAACTAGTAATTACATTAGTCAATTATAAAAATATAATGTGAACATGTGCTCCCAACATTCTAAAAGTCCACTTACAAGCCACCTTAATGTCTATTTGTGCCACATTCATTTTTGTTAGTAAGGTCAAAGTGATCTGAAGTGAGTTTTCTAGATATGCAACTTGAAGACACTCATAATATGACATCTCAGCAATAAAAACGGAGTATGAAATATCAGTCTAAAGAGTCTACAAAAGTTGTGAATAGCCTTAATGGTGATTCAAACATCTTGGAATCAAAAATAGTTAGAAGACCTGAAAATAGATAAGAAACACGGAATAGTCTGCATAATGCCAAAACCACGAGATATGGGAAGATGGCGATTGCATTGCTGTCATGGGAGCTATGTTTCTGTCCAGCTGGTTTCAGTTGTGTCAAGGAAATTGTGCTAGTGTCATGGTAGTTTCTCCTTGATGGTCATAGCACTCTTAAACAAGTGAAATAGAAAAGAAGAGTAGCAGCTGAAAGAAGCGTCTCTTCATGTTTGTTGGCATTTAAACAGGTCATTTGGTTCATCATCATTGAATTTCACTGTGTGGTGCCTCTACAGACATCATGCCCCCTTCTCAAACATAAGTTCACAATTTACCTTTAGCCTATTTCCATATTTTTAGTATTTACCATAGGCTAATGGGATGATATAAAAAAAAGATTAATTAAAATATTAACTATTTAAGTTGTGAGATTAATTTCGTGTTGCTAGGCTCATGGTGCAAAAAAGTGATGAAAAGGACTCTTAAATTATAATTTTATAACTTCGAGGAATATATGCCAAAAAAGAAATTAAATTTAATTTATTTCTTAAAATTAAAGCTCTAATTAACAGAAGTGTTTTCAAAAAAAGACTCTACATGCTTTTTGTAACAGTTTGATTTTGCAAAAATGAACATGTGTTTGTCTTCTCTTCCCTGGAATGAAATCCCTCAACAATTTAAAAGCTTTGAGGGCAAAAACCCTCAGGAATTTTAAAGCTTCGAGGATGAAAACCCTACTAATTTTCAATGCAGTCTCTGTGTTTTCAGTTTTGGATGTGATCTTTACAGTGTTTTCCAATTTTGGATTGAGGTGATATAATATTTTTATTGCATTTAATCAGTTTGGTGAGCTTAGTATCATTGCAGGCTATACCCCTTTTGTGAAGTTTTGGCAGTTTGCAGTAAAAGTGATTTGAATGTTGTAGTTTGTACAAGATTTTAAAATAATTATTGATTTTGGTGCTCCCTATTCCCTTGCCATAGTCTTTACCATGTTGTGCAGAATTTAGTCACCTTCCTTGTTATCTGATCGCTGCATATAAAATGATGAATATGAGGCTGTACTGTACTCATATCAGTTTGCAGCCTGTTGTTCTTTATCAGAGGAGTTATTTGTTATGTCTAATGCATGTTTAAACTATTGGCATCATCTGAAGGTTGCCATACCAATTAATTGGTGTGTTGGAGATTTCTTTCTGAGGCTGCAATCATTCATTAGCTGCTTCAGTTTAATTGAGGCCTTCAACACCTTCTTCAACCTGGTTGTACCATTTAAGGTAACCCTTCGAATTTTGAGCATTGGCATTTGAGATTCAAGTATATATATTTCGGTGGTTATTTGCCAGAACAGCAACAAGGTGTTGACATTTTCAACATAACATCTCAAGAAGTTTTCATCATCTCATTCTGAGTACTAATTTGTGCACTTTTAGTTTCATGCCAACTATATGATGATATGTCTTTTGCATTATGATGGATAGATGGTTGGCTTCAAAAGTTAATTTGATTATTGTAGTGAAATAATTTATTTCATATCATATTGTTGTTACATCCCTCTTTACTTGAATGATTTTATTTTATTTTAGACATTTATATTGCTAACATTTGCAGTTGATATGAACATCATAAAGATGAAATTATTGGCATGAATATTTATATTGGTGTTGACTATAATGTTTTATTTGATTTAAAGAATCTTGGAAGGCTAAGATTGGGCCTAACTACCTTTTCTTGTCTAAGTGGATGCAAGATAACTAATGCCCTTGGAAAAGAGGGAGAGTATCATCAAGGAGAGGAATGTAGACCTTGAAAGAGGACAAAATTGCCATCAAGCCATGAACTTAGAGATTAGTTGGCCTTGGGTTAGAGTTTTTTGTTGCCTTATGTTAGGGTAATTAAGTTATGACATTGTGAGTCAATTAGTCAGTTCTTGGTCCTTTCCTTTAATCATCTTTAATAATTTAAAATACCTTGAGCCGTACTCTCTACTATGGAAAGGGGTGGAGCTCGCCCTGTATGCCCAACACATATACATATGCATATATACACATGAGGTATATATATAAGAATTGTGAAATAACAAGCCACGGCTGTTATAGCTGAATATTCATAAGTTACATGTTAATCAACTTGGGGTGGCGGTGTGTAACACCCATCTCACCTCCATCAATGAAACTCCCAAGAAACGTATGTCTTTGGGAAATGACGATGATCATTAATAAGCAGGAGTCATGAGGGAAAACTTCTTCCTTGCATATCATTCTTGTGAAACTTGTATGTTATTTCTTCAGGGATCGAGAAATTCTAAGAGGGATACACATTGTATCTTGGGGATCAAATATGAATGGGAAAGCAAGGTCTAAGGTGGTTGAAGCTGCAGAAACCTCTCATCGACTATCAAGCCATTACAGGCATGTTAAGCTATCATTATTTCTCTATGAAATTCAAATGCGAATCTTTAAGCATTATTGATTTGAAATGATAGGAATCATTATCAAAATGCAATAACATTAATATGATAATGGCCATTAAATTGGCACGTAAATCTGAGTTTCGTATCTGAAACATATTCGTATAAGGTCTGAGAACGTAGTTGGATCTGTCCTTTCTAGTTATTTAAAAAGAGAAGAGATTAATCTCTGGTTTTTACTGTAATATATCTCATATGCTGAAATGCTATCAAAGTGTAGAATAACAGTAAATACATAAAGATCGTATCTTCATCAGTATTTAAATAGAATCATGGGAATACTTCATTCTTATCCATTTGTTGGGGCCGAGTACAGAAATCTTATAATCAAACTTCTTAAGAAATGATCCTTAAATGGATCGAACAGAGATATTGAGAAATAAATTATCTGTCTCTATGAGCAATAGCATTCTAGAAAAATACTTTAAGCTTTTAGGATAATCAACCAAAGAATAATCATACTCTACCGTTGGTGAGGATGACCAGAATCGGTTGGAACTAATATTGCTATCCAAATATGAATTTGTCTAATTAAGTCAGAAACAAAGGAATGAATTTTAATACTCGATCTAAGTACACAACCTCCCCTCATTACATGCAAATACATTAGTATGCATTAATGTACAACGTGCAGTAAATCTGAACATGAATATGGTGGATCTTATATGCATCCTAAATGAATAGACTTTCTCCAACTCTTAAGATTTCTAGTTATAATGCGACATAAGGGTAGTTGGGAGTCCAAGCTCAGCGGAAAGAGATAGCTAACAAATAACTATTATAACCACAACTGATCATGAACCGAATACCTTTTATGGAACTAATGTTTGTTATTGTCAATTGACAAAGTCAGTTAGATGAACGGTTAAAGAAACCATAATAAATGAATTGAACAAGTCTAGTAAGGGTGGTGAATCCTAACAGCATGTTAATCTTTCTTGCAACTTTTAAACCTTGGCCAAGGTGGTGCAATGCTTTGCATGCGACTGACAGTTCACATGAATCATATAAACTTCCTAATCAGATGGTCAGGCTAGTTAGGAGGTACCTATAGTGTGTTATTATTATGAATCTTTATTTTAATTATGAAAGATTTACTGTCTTGCTTGTACTATTCAGATAAAAGTTAGTTTTAGTTTATGCTAAAGTACAGTTAGATAGATAGTTAATTTCTTTTTCAGCTGAAGCAGTTAGTTTCTTTCTTTCAAAAAAATGCCCTTTGAACTAGAAAGTAATTTGTTTTTTTCGTTTATAATTGTTATAAGTTTTAGCATGTTTCAAATTGTGATATTAGATGGTTTTCTGCCTATAGTTTCTGGCTATTTTATTACTAAAGATGTTGAACAGTTGTACCACGAGATCCGAATTTCTATTGTAATTTATTCTAGTTGATTCATCCACTAGATCTAATTTTGATTTCAGTATATCTTCTGCCTTGCATGAGGTGTGCCGGAATTGGGTTAGTAAGCCCGTAATTTGGCGTTGAAGCAATCCAACTTGCATTTAGCCACTTTGGCTTAATTGGGTTTTGCACTGACTATCAGCCTTTCGGCTCAATCAATTATATGACCTCTACTTTTATTGTAAGTTGGTCAGCTAGCCACCAACATCTTTCAGTTAATTCAATTGTCCTCGTTTTAAGCTCCGTATGTTCTCACCTTGCCCCCATCAAAAACTTGGCAATAAAAAGAGTTAAATTTGAGTGATTGAAAAAACAATCAATAAGGATTTGAACAATTCCCTGCAAGGGTTATTACAACAAATCATTCCATTTAATGTTTTCTTCTTGCTGAGTGCTCTAGGGAGTTGTACAATTTAAGTGACACTGGAGTGTACATTGAAGCAAGTTGTTGAGCACAAAACGTGCAAGGATTTTTTTGATAGCTTTTGGAGTCTTCCAAGACCTCTATAAGGTAGTAAGAATGTATTGTTGCATGTATTGCTGCAAGAAGATAGCGGCAACAAAAGAAAAGGCCTTATCTTTTGGTGTTTACTCACATTGGCTTTCTCCAAAATAAAATCACTTATGTCAACCTCTATTTTCCTCCATGTTTGCATTTCTTTGTTTGTTTCATTTCATGAATGCAAAAATCTATATTAATTACAGCACATGGCATTTACTGATAAATTCAGATGAGGTTCCCAAAAGTGTTTGTGAAGGTGGAAAATGGAGTTCAAACTAATGAACAGGTGGCTCAGATAGTCATCGGATCATTCACTACGACAAAATCTTCAAATACTTTATCATTCTGAGATGCAGGCTTCACCATTTTGAGCAAAGTAAATGAATTGTGTTCAGCTTTTCTAACTAGAACACAAAATGACAATTGAAAAACATATTTTGTTTTTAATAATCACACCAAATGAAAACAATGAAGGGTTTTTATAAGTGCACCATGAAAGAGAACTACTAGCAAGCATAGTTCAAAAACTTGGACTAGGACTCGACTTGGCAGCCCAAATTTTTGACTCGAACTCAGCGAAAAACTCAGCACAGAGTCAGCAAAAAAGAACCTTATAATTACACAGAAAAAAGAAATCAATGCATTTAGAGAACATAAAAATCTAATTTGACTATCAATTTGTTATAATTCAAACATTACACATGCCATATGATCCTCAAACTCTCAAATTTTGAAATTTTAGTCATTATGTCTATTATGTTAAGCTGTCAGAAGAGTCTAATCTCAGGACTTGGGAGTCCGAGCTTAACACTCGGGAATCTTGGAGCAAGACTCAGCCAAGTGCTCTCCAAGACTCGACCAAACTCACTACGGGAGTCTAGTCGACTCAGCTTGGCCAACTTAGAGACTCGAGTTTAGCGAGTTTTGCAAAGTACTTGTAGAGTCTTCGAACTAAGCTAGCAAGTTTTATAGGCTTAAACTTCATAAGGTTGAGCTATCAAATCCCTATATTAGGGAACAAAAAATAAAAATTAATTTTACAAAATACACACACGTGAGAATATATAATTACATGGTTAAATTAGGGCATCAAAAAACAAATCGTTTCAAGTTTCAATCATGCCTAATACAATTGTGTGAGATAGTTAGGGCACTACAAAAATGTATTTTGTTTGTTTTGATCACAACTACACTAGCCACATTTAGACTAATGAGAGCAAATGACAAAATGAATTCAAAATTATACATGGACATGAGTGGAATGTAGAAATAAAACATGTGAAATCTAAAATTGTGCCATTACCATCTATAACACATGATTAACAAAAGTGTGCACCTCTATTAAGGTATAAAATAATATAAATTCATTTGCTAAAGCCACTTAAGTATCCAGGGTGCATGACATGAATAGGTGCATGCCTAGACAAAAAGTTTTCATCTCAAAAAATAAAAAATAACATGAAAAATTTGTAATCAGGAGTGCATGTAAGTGAACCTCACATAAGGAATGTTGCAAGCTCAAAACTGATTTCAAAGCCTATGTACAGGTGCATGTGGGCTCACAGGTCATGCTTTTCTAAAGGATCTTAAAAAAAAAAGTCAAATGGAATCACAATGACAAGCATGCCTCCAAAGCGACATTATTTTTGTGGACAGCAACTCCAATTTATAATAAGGCACTCTTCCAAAAAGAAGTCACTCTTGAAAATCCCCTATTATAAATTTCAACTATCCCTAGTTTAGAGTTGTTTGAGGAAAAGCTCAATTTTAAATAACATTCAAGGAAGACAAGTAAATAGCCCGCACAGGTGGTAGAGTTGGTTTGGGCTATGGGTTTGCTCCCCATTGGTCCCAGGTTTGACTCTCTGCCTGGGTTAACCCGATGCACAGGGCTTGTGGGGACTTTGTGCATCCTCAGAGGACTAGTCTCGCCTCTACTCGCCTCACAAATCGAGGACGTTGGGCAGGGTCGCGGGGATACCCCTAAGTTAACAAAAAAAAAAGGAAGACAAGTAAATAAAAGTAAAATTGTCTTTGGCAATAGTCATTGCAAGCTATTATAATCATATCCAAATTACAATGGCAATGTAAAGGTTTAATGTAGAATCAACAAAGATTTGAAACATTAAGAAGATCATCAAGATTTCAAAGTTCCAAAGGATTTGTCAAGTTCACCATGTTGAAATATCTAGCTAGTATCGGATTCTACTGTGCTAAATTTTAATGTCGCCTTTAGCAATTAAAATTTAAGTAATATGTGAGCAATTAGCTATTGTAATTTTAAATTGGGCCCTAAGTCAATGTTATGTAAAGTGTGGCCCCAATTGTACCTTATTTGTAAATTAAAATGTGGCGTCATTAGCAAGGAAATAAAATAAAAGATAATATTTATAAGTCGGCCTTATAGGCCCAGCCAACTCATGAAAGAGAGATTGAGTCTTGTATATAACAAGACTCAATCTACACATTCAAAAAAAACAAGCATTCCATTGTCATGCGAAATTATCAAGCAATCAAATTCAGTCATAGAAGCGATCTGCCTCATGCGAACTATCATCTTCAGCGAATATGATGCCTTGCTATCACTAGCGAATTGCTCTCATATAGTGTGAATCTGATCATCATTGTTCAGGCGACTTTGTGCTCAATCCAAGCAGCCATTCTCTTAACTTCAGATCCGAATCTGAACCTGATTTGCAGCAGACTTATGCGAACTTGTGATCATGACTTGCTGAGCAATCTGAGCAAACTTTGATGATCTAATTGCTGGAAGAATCTGTGCGACTGAGAGCAGCAATTAAGTGCAGCAATCATACACCATTATGATGGCGAATCCTTGTGCTCAAGTTCAGTAATTAGGGTCTTCATATCAAAGGTTTGACTGGGCATAATTCTGCCCTAGGTTGAGAGGATAAATAATCTGATCCATGTAATCTGCTCATAATAAAAGTTTTGATCTGAGACATTAGTTGCTGGGTTTTTTCCTCCAAGAGGGAGGTTTTCCCAGGGTATATTTGTGTTGTGTGTTCTTCTTTCTGTGCATAGTGTTTTCTGCTCATTAATTGTTAATCTGATCACTAAAAATTAACACACCATACTTTGTTAAAACAAGGGAAAGCTTTGTCAAATCTCCAAAAAGTCTATTTTTAGTGCCCTATTTTTAGCCAACGTCATTTTCAAACAGTCTTAAGAGTATATTCTAGAATAAGTTATTTTTAGCCAGAACTTACTATTTATAGCTTTCCTCTATTTTTAATGTCTTCAATTTATAGCCTAGAGTTGGCTATTGTTAGATTGTACGTCTCCTCATGTGAGAGACATGAGCATTAAAAGTTAAATTGTAATAGTTTTAATTGTCAGTTCAAATGGCAATTGCATGTTGTAATATTAGAATTAGTAGATGAAATATTTTGTAATAAAGCTTGCACATCATGCAAGTATTCATAATTAAAGTTGAACTTCAATTAGTTTATTTTGTTTATTTACATGCATAGCTTTGGAAACAATATGAATAAGTAATATTTTACACTTAGATTTCTAATGGTGATTTTCACCCTTGTATATTCATGAAGTTGTTATTCATCAAGTATTCAATGTTATTGTTATCCAAAATTTGTTACTCAATGAAATACATCATGCCTAGCTTGCTTATAAGTGTTTATTGAGATGTTTCATTATATGAGCTGAGGGTAAAATTGCTTTAGAAAATATGCAAGCTTTAAGTTGTAGGCTAGCTCAAAGGTGTAAATCGTGGCTTTGTATTGAATCCTCCTCACCTAAATAAGGCAATCTCATAAATCTAGCAAACATGTGGCTATGTAGTAGCATGTCCCTGAATTCACAAATCTCAAATTGCATATATTCAAGGGTGATCCATTTATGAATCTCAAATGGATTAAATTCAAGCAAAGCCCATTTTTTACAAATCTTAATGCAAAATGGTTTGAACCATACTGAAAATAAAAGTTGTAATGCATTGCCAATTACCACAACTGGTTAGAAGTTAGAAAATAATAGCCTCGCAACCTTGTATGCAAATGGGTTGAAGTTAAATTTAACTATTTTGAATGTTGACATAAAGATAATTTATATTCGATGAATAATGAAACCTTCATATTTTGTGTCTAAGGCAGTGTGTAATTGTAATAAGGGTTACTCAAAACAACATGACCCGTGCTCAGTTCAAATTCCCCTTACCACAATAAGGCATCTCATAAATCTAGCAAACATGTTGCAAGGTAGTAAATTGTGTAAATCTCAAATGGAGGAACGTTCAACCATAACCCATCTTATAAATCTTCAGCTAGTCAAAGATTATTTCATGTTACATTCATCGAAGACAACTTAGAACCTCGCCCAAGAATTACTAAGAAAAAAAAAAGTCTACATTTCAAGAAGAGAAGGTCTAAATGGCCACCTTGAAGGAATATATAAAAGGTTTTGGATCAGCTGTTCGTCATATGAAGCACTATTATTCTTGGAATCTGTCAAGTTACAGAGATAATGTGGAGGCAAATGGCTTTGTCCAAAATAGGACTCTTGAAACAATGGATGCCGTTCAAATGAGTACAGCTTTTGTTTCCGTTAAGAGTGACACATAAAGAACCTAACTATACCTGTTTACAGGCCATAGAAAATTTTACTACTCTGGGATAGCGAAAGTTTATTGTAGGTACGACATTTGAATGAAAATGGAAAAAATTGCTTCATGAGAGTTCAATGATGGCGTAAAAGCAATTGTCACTGCACATAGATGAAATAACACCAAGAAATGCGAATTGGCATGACGATAAAGCTTTTGGAAGGGTAAATACCTTGGAAGAACAGTTGTAATTCTACTGCTGCAGCAAAGAGGCGGCGAAAATTGAAAGCAGACCGCCATTTTTGGGCCTTATCTTTAATGACCCTTACCCTGGTATTTATATTTGTATCGTTGTCAAGCTAAGACGGCCATCTATTTATATAAGCACTATGAAAAGTGCATGCCCTCATCTTAACAGCTATAGCTATTTTAGCTCCAAAATGTTATATTCGTATGTCGTGTTATATGACATTCACATGTTATTGACCGTCAATAACGTGATTAACGGTTGTGATTTTCACGAACGTCATATAACATGACATACGCCAGAATAGTTGCGTCTCATTTTAACGTTCAGTTTTAGACCACTCTCCGCAGTCACAAGTACAAATAATTTTAATTGATTTGGTGTTTAAATGCCTCAAATGTTTAGGGAAATTATTTTTAATTAAGTAACTCTTACGATGTAAATTATTAGTTTTTTTTCAAGTTAAATTTGTGAATAGGGTTTAAGTCATATTCTTTAAATTTAAATTTTATTTGGAGTCTAAGTTGATTTAGTTGATTTAATAATGCAAGAAGGCAAGATAAACAACCTAGATAGGAATCCCAATTTTGATGGACACGGGAGGTATTACAATGCCACAAATAGAAAGTGTAACTCTCCAATGACCACCTTCAAATTGCATTTTTGTGGGACGCTAGCGTGGTGCATGGATGTCTCTGCAGTGTGCAGATGTTTGTGAATAAGACAGTCATCATGATCAGAAAAGTTGACAGGGAGGGTGACTAAGCAAGCAGATAAGGTGGAAGCCAACGAAATATCTCCAATTTAGCTTAAAGAGAAGGTGCTTAAGTAACATGGAATTGTATGGCGTGCAATTTATGATGTTACAGTTTTCTTCCATTATTTATAGGATAGATGACTCTTGGGTTGGATACAATAATTTGAAAAAATCATATATCAAGTATACACAACATGAATAAAGCTTAAATGAGATATTAAGTACTTGGATTCCTAGAGCATCCACAATAAATAAGGCCTATAGGCAAGCTAAGTATGATCTTAATATCCCTTAAGAGTTGACACTAACCAATGAATTAATAAGAATGTTGGGATACATTTCAACTTATTCATCATTGATTAGAAATGTAGCTCAATGATAAGTTAAATTCTTTTGAAGCATTAGAAGAATGAGTAATACCTAAGATTTTGGATAGAAACAAGATTGTTAAATCTTTTGACCAATGTAAGAGTGAGTTCAAGAATGGAAGAGTGAGTTCGACATTGGTATACCTTCTCTACAATCTTTCATATGTTTCAGTGGAGAACTGACTTCAAATTTACTGAATAATGTCATGGATGAATTGATCAAGTTGGAATCGTGTTTAGATAGTTTCAATAGGGAGCAAAATAAATTTTGGATGTAAAGTAGTATCCATACCAACAAGGTTACAAATGTGTTAATTTTTTAGTGTCCTTAAAGGAAGTTTATGTTTTGTTGTGTTGGGATTAAGGTGTCTCAACCTTTACAAGTCCTAAAATTTATTTGGTAATTATTTATTTTATTTATCCTAAGTATTGTTTGCCTTCGTAAGTTATTTATTTGTGCAACCAATGATGTCACTTGTTGGAGTGGCAAGTTGAGTTGTCTTCAAACATGTGAAGTGGCATGGATGATGAGGTTCCTAGTTTTTAGGAGGTAGGCATCCCACTTTGTGTGAATTCATTGAAGTCAAATATTTCTCATTGCATTGAGTTATGACTTGTAGATTTTATGTTTGGTGAGGAGTCAAGTTGGAAAGTTGCTATTATAGGTGGAGTTCTTGCATGAAGGCACTTTATATTTCATGTTTGAGTTTGAATGGAATATGGGTGCCTTGGAGATGTACTTACATTTAGCAAGATGGAGTTTGCATGTTTACGTGATGTTAATTAGTAACTTGTAATTTTTGCATGCGCAAGCGTGTTCAAAGATAGCATTTGTTAGTCTTGCTTATTGTAGTCACCTTGCATGTGAAGGGGAATATTTTGTACAGATAATTATTTATTGCATGTTGAGGAGACTAATTATAAACTTATCACATTATGACAAACACCTAGCATGTTGAGTATTTTTAACAGTTGGATTAGTTGGTGAAGGTTGGACCAATGCATGTTCTTTGTTTTACAATTGCATGCATGCAATGAATGGAATGATGGAACATGGAAGATTTGGCTTTTCAAATTGATGGTCATTATGTTGGGTTGATTAATTTTTAAAATATCGTTATGCTATTGGAATTACTCCATAATCTTGTTTTTTTCAAGGTCTCTTGATGCAAGAGCATCCCCAGTCTATGAGCAATCTTGCATCAACCAAAAAATTTTCCTTTCGGTTTGATTCTTATTCAATTCTATGTGCAATTTTTTGTGTTCCTACCGATACATTCCGGTGGTGGCTTGCTTTTCATTGCAAATCATATTTTTGGCTTCTAGGTTGGTTTATGTGCTTAGTTCCAGATTTTCAATCCATTTTTATTCTTTTCTGACAAGATATTGCTTCCGGTTTGACTGTTTTTGGGTTCCGGGGCAGTTTTGGGCTTACCAGTTGGAGATTCTTCTTTTTTGGAGAAGTTTCTTGGCATGTGGATCTATTTTGGGTCTTTCTTAATATTCCTAAGTCCTTGGCCAACCTTCCTATTGATCCACACTTCTTGGTGGTTCTTTTTTGGAGAATTTCCTTTCATTCTTGGGGCCGACCTATTTACACACTTTATTTTTCCTGCATTGGTAAATGTAATCTTTTGTCGCCGACTCGAATATGTTCTGGAGGGTATATAAATGGTATTATGTAATCATTTATGGGGTAGTAGAGATCAGAATAAGGATTTAGATTCGTGATTAGAGATTCGGTTGACTCTGAGAGTTTCGGATATATTATTTCTGGCATGTTAGCCTGTATGTAACCGGTTGACTGTCGGATGTTCTGTGATGACTGTATGATGATAACTGGTTGGTTACCAGAGGTTCTTAGACAATAATATGATTTGTTTCTGTAATATTTTTTTGTTTTATTGTTTCTTTTGTTGTGTTACTCTTGTTGCATAAGTCGGTCAGTTCTCTTTTGAGGATTCACCAGTTATGGCTGCATCAATTGGTATCAGAGCTGGTTATGAATCGGTTGGTGGAAGAGTTGGTTGCGAACCTTGGTTGCGAACCTTGAGGCATTCCTTTTGGTGGACAGATCGCCAATTGGAGGTAGGTTGTGCATGTGTTCAATAGATTGTCGAGTGAGAGGCAATTGAAACTGGTCGTCAGATCGTCGAGTTGAGGCAGTTCACTAGGGCAGAAGAGGAGATGCCTCCTAGAAGGATGAACCCCCAGAGGGTAGAATAGATGATGGAGGATTTCAAGAATGAGATGAGGAACGAAATCTGGAACGCATTGGTTGGTTTGCAGAGGAATCTGGAGTCTAAGGATGAATATGAAGAAGTTGGAGAAGAGTTTGAGGCAAAAGAGGCTGAAGGGTCGAAAGACGGAGGAGAGGAAAGATTTCTAAGAGCAGTGGCACAAGCAAGTAAAGTTCATAAAGTGGAGGTTTCAAACTTTTCTGGAATGTTGAACCCAAAGGATCTGATTGATTGGATCGGAGAGTTGGAGGATTACTTCGCGTTTGAGGATGTTAAGGACCCACAGAGAGTCTAGTTGGCACAGACTAAGTTGAAAGGGCATGTTGTCTTATGGTGGAAAGAATTGCAGAGAGACAGAGTGGAGAATGGCGAAATGAATATCACCCAGTGGAGACAGATGGTTGCAAGATTGAAGGCCAAGTTCGTACCGGGAGACTATGAGTTGGAATTGTTCAAGAAGTTGCAGAACCTTAAATAGAGAAACACGACTATGAAAGAGTATACTGAGGAATTCTACAAGGTGATGATCAAATCTGGACATAGAGAGATGGATAGAGAAAAGGTGGCAAGGTACATAAATGGACTTGCATTTAACATTCAGGATGAGATGAGTATGTTGAGGGTTTTCATAGTTGAAGAAGCTTACCAGTATGCTTTGAAGGTTAAGGAGAAGGTGAGAAGAAGACAGTTGAATAACCCTAGAGGGAAGGAGAGATTTAAGGGGCAGATGCGTATCAAGAAGAAGAATGTGGAAGATGCATCAAAACCTAAGTGGAGTAATGAACCAGATCAGAAAACACAGAGGAAAGGTAGTGGCAGTACCAACAGAGAATTTCTCGACAAATGTTTCAAGTTTGGAGAAACTAGACATAGATTTTATGAATGTAAGCAGGGAATGGCAAGAAGTTATGTGGCAAATGAGGAATCGAAGGATGAAGTCACCAGAACTAACTGTGCACCAGAGCAAGGACAATCCCTTATGTTCAGAAGAGTCATGATGAAGCAGAGCAATGAAGATATTGGACCTACTCAGAGAAGGGGTCTTTTCCAAACTGTGTGCAAATCATGTGGTAAGTGCTACAAGGTTATTGTGGATAGTGGAAGTACTGATAATTTGGTATATGAGGAGATGGTAGTGAAGATTGGATTGAAGAGGCTTGAGCACCCTTGTTCTCACAAGGTAAGTTGGTTACAAGATGATCAAAAGTTAGAAGTAAAGAAGCAGTGTTTGGTGAGTTTTAATATTGGGCATTTTAGGGATGAGGTCTTGTGTGATGTTGTATCTATGAGTGCTTGTCATGTTTTGTTGGGAAGACCTTGGCAGTTTGATAGAGGAGCTATTTATGATTGTAGAAGAAACCTAATCACCATTGAGAAGGATGGGCAGAAGTTCACATTGGTTTCTTTGAAGGAGAAAGAGAAGGAGGTGAAGAACCTGAGTCTTGAGAGAAGTGGCGGTACTAAGAAACCAGTTGCAGAGGTTATACCGGAAGGTGGCATGGGTTTGCAGAAGATTCTGATAGATAAGCCTGATAGATAGATAGAACCGGATGACAGAAAGCTTATGGTGACAAACCAGATGAAGTCTTGTGGCAGAAACAAATCAGAGTTGAAAAAGAAAGAGAACAGTAAGTAGAGACAGTGTGCAAATCTGAAGCAAGGGAAGAAAAATAAAGAGAGTCAAGGGTTAGAAAATTCGGTTGAGGTTCCAGAAGAGCTAAGGAAGAGGTTTGGAGATAAGGAAGATGTTTGGATGAGAAATGAGCATGGGATCTATATCTTGAATCCTTTTCGATGTTCATGAGTTGCCTCTCATGGAACATCTCTTTCTACCTGGGGTGTCTAATGCAAGAGTATCCTCGGTCTATGAGCAATCTTGCATCAACCAAAAATATTTCCTTTCAATTTGGTTCTTGTTCAGTTCTATGTGTAGTTTTTTGTGTTCCTACCAGTATGTTCTGGTGATGACTTGCTTTTCATTACAGATCGTATTTTCTATTTCTAGGCTGGTTTATGTGCTTAATTCTAGATTTTCAGTCCATTTGGATTCTTTTCTAGCAAGATATTGCTTCCGGTTTGACTGTTTCTGGGTTTCGAGGCAGTTTTGGGCTTACTAGTTGAAGATTCTTCTTTTCTGGAGCAGTTTCTTGGCATGTGGATCTATTTTGGATCTTTCTTAATTTTCCTAAGTCCTTGGTCGACCTTCATGTTGATCTGCACTTCTTGGTGGTTCTTTTCCGAAGAATTTCCTTTCATTCTTGGGGCCGACCTATTTACACATTTCATTTTTCCTGCATTGGTAAATGTAATCTTTTGTGGCTGACCCAGATATGTTCCAGAGGGTATATATATGGTATTACGTGATCATTTGTGGGGTAGTAGAGATCAAAATAAGGATTTAGATTCATGATTAGAGATCCGGTTGACTCTAAGAGTTCCAGATGAATTGTTTCTAGCATGTTAGCCTGTATGTAACTGGTTGACTATCGGATGTTCTATGATGACTGTATGATGATAACCAGTTGGTTCCCGAAGGTTCTAAGATAATAATATGATCTATTTATGTAATATTTCTTTGTTTTATTGTTGCTTTCGTTGTGTTACTCTTGCTACATAAGGTGATCAATTCTCTTTTGAGGATTCACCGGTTATGGTTGCATCATCTCTTAAAGAGCGTAGATCTGATATTATATTATAATTGTTTTTGTTGTTGTTGTTGTTATTGTTGAATAATATAATTAAGATGTGTTTTTTGGAGTCTGGGTATTTTCATAGAAGGGTTATCCCATGTAATTATAGTGGTTATGGAATTTTGTGTTTATTGCATATTTATTTATGATATTCTAAAGTGCATCTAAATTTGTAATTGTAAAGGTGTTTAAGAAAAAAATGCAATCACTCTCTTGAAAAGATTTTTGTAGGAATTTGCTTCAATTCACCTAGGTTTTGTTTGGACTGTCAAATTTTACCGTGATTTTTTCTCTTTTATGTCTCCCGAAGCCCCTGGGTTTATAGTTTTTGCAGCCATGGCAGATAGGTTTGAATGTTGCCTTAATTTTTTTTAGCTTTGTTATGTTTCCTCGTTGACCGGTCGCAACAGGTTGCAGGTTTTTAAGTTATCCCTCAGAGGGTGGCACGTCGTGAAGTTATCGGCCCCATGTCCTAGCTCTAAAGCTTTTAGTCGGTCTCCATGTTGGATATTTTAAAATATTTATATGAGTCATTTGTCATGATCTTCGACCTTATGCTTAAGTCCACTAGCGGCCCTAGGAGTCACAACCCCTTCACCCTCCATGAACGGCCACATGATTTTTAAAAAATCAATTAAGTATTGCTTTTATGTGTTCAAGGATTGTGGGACAGTAGGGTCACAGTCTAGAGTCTTAAATGTTTACCCTGCAAGTTCTGTCTTGCAACCCTTTAGGTAGTGCGGGTTGGCGGGGACTCATCCAATTAAAGAAAAGTTTCACCTGGCAGTAGTAATGTATAAATGAAAATTGTCTTATGGGACAATGGGATTAAAGTGTCTATTAGGCCCCACTGCCTCGCACAATGAAACAGAAGTCTACAAAGCAAGACACTTAGTGCGTAGGAGATAGTGAAAGAAAGAACGATGGGGTAGCGGGGTGCTATGTGCAGTCAAGAAATCCTTACCCCGCGGTGATCAAAAGGTTACATATTGCAGGCTACGAGATGGTAGGATAAGCCACTATGAAAAGGCAGTATTACCTCGCAAGCCACTAAAGAAGTGGAAGATATGTTACGGGCCGACAGGATGTCACTAATTCTTAAGGGTAAATGAACCTCATAGTTTGTTAAAAAGACAATAATATCATAAGGTTGGCATTCCTGGCAGGATAGTGGGAGCCTCAGAAATGCAAAGAAACCTTACCCTTCAAGGGTACCATGGACAAGAAGTTTAATTGCGGGTTAGCAGGGGATAAAGTTAATCCATCACCTTGTCACCCCACGGGCTATAAAGGTGCAATTAGATTTGTTGCGGGCTAGTGAAAATAGAGGAGAGAACTTTCCCCACTATCCTGCACACCTTGAGAACGAGGTTTTTCTATCAAGAAGCTCAGCAAGAAGGACAAAAAAAGAGAGATCCTGCGAGACATCGAGAGATATTTGAGTAACAAAGAGAGGCCCGTCCCACGTAGCCAAAAGATCAAGCAAAACACGAAGCGAGATGGCGGGATGAGTGTAGAATGAAGACCCCACCACCCCACGGGATAATGACAAGTAAATGATTTGATTGTGGGCTAACGGGAACAAGAAAGATAGTGGTCCCCACCACCCCATGAAAAGGAAGGAGTGGGAAAATAACAGTTCAATTTGATCAAATAGACATTGCAGGGAGGAGTCTTTTGCAGGACAACAGGGAATGGTTACGACATAAGGATGAAGTTGTCCTGCAAGGGTTGAAGAATTCAGAAGAGAGAAATGTGGGTTAGCGAGGCAAGTTCTTGGTGTCTTCCTCACTACCCCATGAGAAAAAGGCAAGGGAGGAAATCACCATGCAGGATAACAAGGAAAGTGAAAGCGATAGAGCCCTGTTATCCTGCAGGTTAGGAAGCGATAGGAAAGAGACCTCATGGGGTAACAATAGCACAAAGAGATAAAGGGATCTTGTGTGATGAAGAATGGCAGAATGAAGACTTTGCAGGATAACAAACAACAATGAGATAGAAGAACCCCACTATCTTGCAAGGGGATGATTCAAGGAGAAGACGATAAAGTTTTATTAAAATTAAAACTTCAGAAATTAATGAAATATCAAAGGTGACGAAGAATTGGATTAGGAACGCCATGTCAATAGTCAAAGGTGTCAAAGCGTTATCTTGGAATCTTTGTCATTCGTTCCAAGATCTACGATGAAATTTAAATCTTGAGCCACCAACCTGTCGAAGCATGCATGTATGGAGTAATGATGACCCTATTGTAAGCAATAAAAGCAAAATTTGAAGTGTCATTGTTCACTTTGTGATACTAGAGTGATTCCCAAGCATCCAGAAGCAACCTAAAGCATCAACCAAGCCATAATTGTGACCAAGAGCGAGCAAAAAAACAGTAAGCTAATCCTTAGTTCTCTCTCTATGAAGTTTGCAAGTGTTTGTGGGAGGGTTTTTGTAAATAATTTTCATAGCTTTGCCCTAGGTCATCAGAGAGGGTTTATCTATTTTGGTTTATAATTTTAGCATTTTAGAACAAAGAAATGGCCTCTCTCGTTAAGGATTTCATTGCTCCCACCGCTGAAAAGACTCCTGAAGTGAGAGCAAGCTTTGCTCAGCCAGAGATAATCCATGCAATCACGCTCTTTGTTGTCCTACATGTCCACACAATTGCAGACAAGTCAGCATCTGAACCTAGCTCATCTACTCCTACAAATACCCTATGGGTCTTCCCAAGCACTAAAACAAATTCCCCCCTCTAGAGGGCTATTGTCTATACAACACCCAGATTTACCATTTGATCGTGTTTTTTAAAACATTAAAAATTAAAATATAACAAGTTTTTCTTTTTTAACTAATTATTAAACATGATCGATGGTAAATTTTTGGTGTTGGATAGACGTTGCCCTCTAGAGGAGCCTGCAAAACCAAAGAGAAAGAAGGCGCCTAAGAATATTATCGTGGTTCCTTCTGTTAGCGAAGAATCTAATAAACCACACCCTACTCCCAAAGCAAGGAAGCCGACTCCAAAGAGGAGAAAGGTTGTCCCAAAGAAAATACCTGCAGAATCCTCTACATAAAATCCTCAATCTATTGAAAACCCTCAGCAAGAGTCCTCGAACCTGGAAGAGGAACAAGCTCCTAAGCCAAAGGAGAGAAAGGCTTCGGTCAAAAAGGTCACACCTGCAGTAGTTGCATCATCAAACAAGCCCCAACTCCAGGATAGCCTTCCCCTATTGCAGATAATCCAAGCCCTGCTTAGTAAGAGAATCTTGCAGAGGCTCCATCCTCATCAACTCCAGCCAAAAGTGCTAAAGAAATAGAAAATGAGGTAGAAGAAAGAATATAGGAGATGGAAAAGAGAAAGAATAGGGGAGAAGCCAGGGACTTACATTAGGACTTATTGGAGTTATTCCCTAGCTCAAACATGCACGAACCATTTAAGAATAACTTCATCGACCATAATTTCAACTGCAGGGATTCCCATACCATTGATAGGGGTTGGACATATTTTTCTACTTTTATGGGAACATGAACAAAGCAATTCCAGTCTCCAATCCCTGGAATTTGAATTTGGGAAAAAACTTGTTGTCCCAAATGTTTTTGTTGTTAGGATAACCGGTGAACAGCTGAGAGGGGGGGTGAATCAGTTGTTAACAGATTATAAGTTTTAATCCACTTAATAACCTTTAAACAGATCAAGTACCGGTAAAGCACATACAAATGCCGGTAGGAACAAATATCGGTAAACAATACAACTTAAACAATTAAATAGATAATCAATGCAAAGCAATCATACCACATAACACCATGATTTGTATGTGGAAAATCCGGAAAGGGAAAAACCATTGTGGGAAGCCTACCCACAATCAGATGATACTTCTACAGAAAGTATGTGATACAATGAGAGGCCTACACATGCAGGAAGACACACTGCCTAGAGCGTACTGATCATTACAAAAGAGTCTCATTGACTATAGAGAGGCAACAACCATCTCAAGGTAAATGGACTACAATCCAATAGAGTGAACTACCAGAAATAACATCTACCATGCCTGATTACAGTCCCAGTTCAGCTCAATACCAGAGGCCTTTGACCTCTTCCTTAATTCCAATTCAATCACCTATGATCGACCAAATCTCCTTCACATATGATATTGCACTCCAAGACCACAGACACTTACTCCATTCCCATGCCACACCTGCCACTATCTACAACGAGATCTTACATCATTTTATACAAACCCTAAGGCCTAAACCAATTAGGTCAGCCACCTAAAAGATATTACAATAAGATCATTACATAAATTCATATTACATTGATATGCCATGTCGATTTAAGACCAAAACAACAATAATAAATCCATAGATCATACCAAAACATCCCAGTAATGTGTAGAGTACACATTAACATGATACCGGTCCATAACCTAGATAGATACCGGACCTATTCTGGGTCCACCACGCCAAAGCAATGTCTTCAAGCAATTAAAGCACGACCAAAGAACATCTTCAGCATCCTGAAATCCATCTAGAAGTTGCACCAACACCAATTATGCATCATGTCAAGATTCCTCAGTGAAAGCTCTATCAGTAGAGCCTTAAACCAATGTCGGTAAGGGTTTAAAAGAGTGTATGATAGCATCCGATTACCAAGTCAATACCAACTGACCAAAACATGCTCAAGGAGCACGTACCACATGTAACCAAACATATTCCATAGATCCAAACATGTCGGAAGTGTCCAACAGATAGTCTCTTCTGCCAGTAACACTAGATCTTCTATCGGTAACCAAAACTTGTCTATCGGTAACCAACCATAACAACTAGTGTTGAAATCAATGTCAAAACATCAATGTAACACATAATCAGTTCATCCAATAATGTCAACAATCTCCCCTTTTGGCATTGATGGCAACACTAGATGTGAAAAACATCTAAGTACCAAGAAAATGCCAAACAAGTCTCCCCCTGTGGAAGACAACCAAAAATCTCCTAAATATCAATAACTCTCCCCCTAATATATACAACTCATTTTCATATTTTTCACATCAATATCTCTCCCCCTTTGACATCAATGCTAGAAATCTGACAAAAATATCAAAGCAAGAATACAAACCTTTGAATCTCAAAGCTGACTACTCCCCCTGAGTAGTAGCACCACTCATCAGTACCCGAATGAATAATATCTCTGATAATGCATGTTGGACTAATGACAAACAACATCAATCAAGTCTCTACCGGAGGAGTAGAAACCCATAACCTATCTCTCAAATACTCAAATGATTCCTTAGACAACGGTTTAGTGAATATATCTGCAATCTGTTCTTTAGTGTTCACATAAACCAATTGGACTTCCTTTGCTTCTACCTTGTCCTTCAAAAAGTTTTACTTTATTGATATATGCTTAGTCTTAGAGTGAAATACCAGATTCTTAGACATGTCAATAGCTACAGAGTTATCACAATAGATAACTATTGGTTCACTGCAATTTACCCTGATATCCTTCAACATTTGCTTCATCCACAAGACTTGAGTGCAATTAGTTGATGTTGCAACATACTCAGCTTCTGCAGTAGATAAAGAAATGCATGACTATTTTTTGCTAATCCATGAAACCATTTTCTTTCCAAGAAAGAAAGCTCCACCAAAAGTGCTCTTCCTGTCATTAGTATATCCTGCCCAATCTGAGTCAATATATGCACATAAAGTGAAATCATAATTTTTAGAATATCATAAACCATATTTTGTTGTTCCTTGCAAATACCAGAATATCCTCTTTATTGCACATTCATGATTTTCTTTAAGATTACTTTGATATCTTGAAACAATACTTACTGCATTCATAATATCTGGTCTAGTCTGAGTTAGATATAATAGAGCACCAATCATAGACTTATACCTTCTCGGATTTATCGGTGTAGAAGTATCCTTGATAGATAATTTCTCAGTTGTAGCCATAGGAGTACTTATAGGTTTGGAATTATTCATACCAAACTTCTTCAACAATTCCCTCAGATACTTAGTGATGCTCTGCAAAATGGAGGGATTAGTAAAAACCTGTTTTGATAGCTAAACACACAAAAGGAAACACAAGAGACAAGAGTTAGTCATTAGTGTTAGCAAATCAAAGATTGAATACTGTCCTAAGCAAGCATATCAAGAAAGACACTTCTAAACAAATAGAAAGCTTAAGGAATCTACAAAAAGTAACTAAACATTTCCATATGCTCTCTACCATGATGGTAGCTTCTCCTTCCTTGTTTCTCTCCTCTCCAAGTTCCAAATTAGTGTAGCTCTCAGCAACTTTTTGCACTATGGATGCCTTATGGAGGTTCAAGATTGACAAATGATTATTCTAAAATGCTATGCAAGTATGAACAAACTAATATTTAGATGCTATGAAATGGGAATGATTTATTTTAGACCAAAATAACAATGTATTTATGATTTTATGCTAAATGCTCTTCTCTAAAATTCACTATAATGTAAATGCATACAAGTTTTCAGGATTATGGCTAAGAATGCTAAATGCTTGAGAATGCTTGAGGATTTGAAAATGAGGAATGTGAGCTCTATTTATAGGAAAAATGGAGCAATGGATGGTTGAGATTGAGTAATCTCAATAAGGGTCAGGATTGAATGATATTCAATCCATGCGATGGCTTTCAATCCAATCCCAGGATGACAAGTGTCAACATGAGATGGGTTGAGAGGAGAGGGAATAAGCATTAAATGTTTGACATAACCTAAGAGTTAACTTGGGGGTTAAGGTTAAGGTTGAGTTGAGTGAATAAATTCATTATCCAAAGAATATGCTTTTATCCAATGGATAAACTCTTGTGCAAGAGTTAGTGAGGATAACCATGGCCAAAGCAATAAATGCTTGAGGAGACACATGGGTTACATGAGGGTTGAGTTTAGGGGTCAAAGTCCCTAACCATGGGTGCAAGTGGATTTAACCATAAATGGTCATGTAAGAGCCATTAGTGGTTTGGAAGACTTTAGAGGTTAGCTTGTTGGACACATAAAGCATTAAATGCTTTTCAAAGACTTTGGAGTCTTTGAGAAGTGACTCCGAGTTGCTTAGGAATGTGACAATAATTAGGGGATGGATTAGGCTAATTAGGAAGGGGTTAGAAGAGTCTAAAAAGGGTTTAGGATTGCAAGTGGGTTTGGTGGGTGAGGGAAAATAGGATTTTTATTAAAATAAAATTCATTTATTTCAACAAATAGATGCAAGTTGCATTTTTAGGAGAATGCAAGTGGAGTGGATTTTAATGATTTAAATAAATGTTTTATTTAATTTATTTAAAAGAGGAAAGGGGATGAAATTGAATAAATAGGATTTATTAATTTAATTGGTTGTGAATTTGGTTTAATGAATTAATTAAAATAAATTGAATAATTTATTTAATTAATAGGAGAATGTTTGAAGATGAATTAATTAAATATTAATTTAATTAACTGATGGCTAGTGGGTTTTTAATCAAATAAATAACAAATATTCATTTAATTAAAATGAACAGATTTATGTGACTACATTTGCCCCTCTTTGAGACGGTGCGATTTATTGCGTCATTTCAAAGAAAGAAAAATAAGTGTGAAGAAATATGCCCCATAAAATGTTGATTTAATGGGTGATATGCCCCCTTGAGAGATGGGCCAATTTTTTTGATAAATCAGACGATCTCTCGAAAAAGAATGAAATTTGGCGGGAGGTAGAAGAGAAGAAATAAGTAATATCAGTGAAAGAATAGAAGAAATCGGAGTGAATATGGACAACCATCAAGCCAGTGAGTACCCTTAGGTCATGCTGGAGATACAGTGAAATGTGGTGGTTGTGCTTTCGAGTGATGCTATGCAATTGATCAAAATTGGTTAGACAATCTGGTGCAATCGGTTAAATTACCCCAGTTGAGTCAAAGCGTGACAGTTGATGTCAGTTGTTCGCTTGGACAGGATAAAGTCTGAGAAAGTGAATCAAAGTAACCTAATGAGACAGACAATTGATGTAATTATCCGATGAAGTCAAGGTTTATGAAGCAAAATACTCATTGAGACTTAGACAATTGATGTAATTGTCCATTATGATTGTGTTTGATTGGTTGATCAATTGATAGTGCGTGTGTGTGATGGATGGTTGTGGAGAATCATGGCAGCCCCGTTGAGACTAGGTCAATATGATAAATGCTTCTCGTAGTCTAGGTTTGCCATGATCGATTACCTGTTGAGACCCGAAGATACTTGATCAGAGTATCTATTAATAGTCTAGGTGTGTGTGAGTCGATGTGCCTGTGTAGACAGAGTAATTGGCTTGATTGTGTGGATGACTGAGGATGGGAAGCGCAACCCCTCATGTTAGAGAAGGATAGTGATGAATGTAGCTTGATTGAGTTGATGGGAAACGATGAAGGGATTATGGTGATGTTGATGATCAAGATAGGGAGGGTGAGGGGGGGATTCAATGTTAGATAGAAGATATGGAGGACCTATTCCTACGAAAGAAGAGCGAAATAGAGTATGCACCCATTGCCATTACTATGTATGAATGATATGCAGCTATTTATGAATGTATGGATGGATGGAATGCAACAGAATGCAATATATACAAATGAGATGGAATGACGATCCATAGTGCTTTATTTCCATCATTGAGCATGGTAATATCGAACTTGGATGAGGCAGTAGGAACCAAGGATGGAGCATTGTACCTGCAAACAAGCAAAATAAATAAAGAATAAAGAATATGGACCCTCCATAATGGTTCATTCTCATATGGTCGAGGTATATGCTGTAGTCAGCAAGCCATAGTGATCCATGACTGTATGTTGCATATGATCACGTAGTTTAGTTAACTTCCCACGTAGACACCATTAGTACATGCCCCAAAACATTGGAATAAATCGCAGAAGACATACAAACAATGCTTAGGAACCATCCTTGGTACTCTAATCACTTGTGGATATCCCGGAGTAACATAGGAACCTGATATAAATGAATAAATAACTTATCAAACCGACCAAGTACTTGATAGCTTAGACAAGATTTTCTTGTCAAAGAAAATGTTATCATGTCTTTGTTTTGGGTAAGGAAGGATGTATCCTTGTTAAGATAGTTTGCATGTTGATGTTGATTGTTTGGTTGATATGATAAGTGGTCATCGTTTGAGTATTTCACAATGTTTGTTTGGTATCTGCTTAGATGCGTATGTACAACGTGTTGTTGTGTTTTTGATTGATTTTTGATGTTTTTGGATTTTGTGAGACAGTTTCCCAATGTTTTTGGTATTTTGATGATTGTTTTGAATGTTTTTGGATTTTGTGAGACAGTTTTGAATGAAGAACTCAATGAATCACAAGTAATATAGAATCCACTTCCATCAATAGGTTTGTAAGAGCATTGCCCGCAGTTTAGACATGACTATGAAAAAGCGGGATGTAAGACGCAGGAAGTACTATCCTTGATTGTAGATCAATAACAAGCCATGGTTTTGACTGATGGATGAGTGGATGCAATGAATGTGATCACAACAAGTCTGAAAGATAATGGAGCCATAGCCTTTACGAGTGGCACCTGTTTGCCAGGTTTTCACCATCGCACTTACCCAAGGTGCCACCGGAGTGGTTGTTCATCGTTTGGATGCATGATTTTTCTTTACTATTTTGATGTTTTTGTATTTTCTTCAGGACATATATCTGAATGTTTTTGGTATTTTTCTGGTATGTAAGGGATCCTGATGCTGTGTACATCTTATGTATAAATTCGTTTGAGGTGCATGTTGTTGATTGGATCTGCTAGCGGTTCTCCTTCTGAAGTAGCCAACTGATATGCCCCGGACCCAAATACAACAGTGATAACATATGGACCCAACCAGTTTGATTCAAAATTTCCTTGATGTTCTCTTTTTGGTTGGTTACGAGGATTCTCTCGAAGAACAAGATCACCGACCTCAAATGTACGAGGTCAAACTAGATGATTATAGCTTCTGCTCATGTGCTGTTGATAGGCTTTGAGGTGGTTGTACATAGCTTGTCGTTTCTCATCAAGTAGTTCCAAGTCTTGGAGACGTGATACTCTGTATGCTTCATCATCTATGAGATTGTGCAAGGAAACACGTAGAGATGGTATTTCAACTTCGATAGGAAGGATGGCTTCTACTCCATAGACCAGTGAGTAGGGAGTTGCGCCTGTAGGGGTTCAAATACTAGTTCGGTATGCCCATAGTGCTAGATTCAATTGAACATACCAATCACGACGTACATCATTGACTATCTTCTTGAGGATTCTTAATATTCTCTTATTTGATGCTTCGGCCTGACCATTGCCTTGTGGGTAATAGGGAGTGGAAAAGCGGTGTTAGATGTGAAACTTCTCACAGAGTTCACGGACATCCTGATTTTTGAAAGGAAGCCCGTTATCTGTGATGATGGACATGGGTACACCATATCGGCAGATGATGTAATTGAGGATGAATGAGGTGATCTGCTTGCTGGTGACTTGGGTAAGTGGAACAACTTTGATCCACTTTGTGAAGTATTCGGTGGCAGTAATAATAAATTTGTGGTTGTTGGATGAAGATGGATGAATCTTACCCACAAGGTCAAGCCCCCATTGACAATAAGGCCATGGTGTTGTGATTGGTTGTAATTCCTATGCTAGTGCATGTATCAGGTCTCCATGAACTTGGCATTTCTTGCATTTTTTGACAAAGTAGTAAGAGTCTTTTTTCATGGATGGCCAATAGTATCCAGCTCGTATGATCTTCTTGGCTAGTGACGAACCGCTTGCGTGAGTTCCACAAATTCCTTCATGTACCTCTTCCAAGACCTTTGTTACCTCATCTTGTTCCAAACATTGAAGGAGAGTACCATCAAGACTATGTCGGTATAGGGTTTCAGCAATGATGGTATATCGAGCGGTTTGGCGAATGAAGGTTTTACGTTGGTTAGGAGGAAGTATATGATCGCGTAGATAAGTGTAGAACTCACCGTACCATAGGGATTCAGAACCGATAAGGTGACATATCATCTTAGATTCGAGGATATCATAAGCAGGAATCCAAAGCTATTCTACCAAGAACTCATACTGTGTTGAATTTTGTGGAAGATCTAGGAGAGATGCGATGGTAGCCATAGCGTCAACAACTCGATTCTGATCTCTGGGTATCTGCTCAAAGGTGATAGTAGTGAATGATGCCTTTAAACTATCCACAATTTGTTTGTACAACATGAGTTTGTCATCCTTGGTCTGATATTCATCGTTTACTTGTCAGATGACCAGTTGGGAGTCACCATATATCTGTAACTCTTTCAATTTCCATTGTATGGCCAGTCTGAGTCCTATGATCAAGGCATCATACTCAGCTATGTTGTTCATGCATGGAAATGTGAGTCTGTAAGACTTCGGGATGTTGTCACCTTAAGGTGTGATAAACAAAATGCTTGCCCCCGAGCCATGCCTAGTGTAGGAACCATCAAAGTATAGTTTCCATGGTTGTGTTGTTGTGATCATGAATATCTCTTCCTCTGGAAAATTGGAAATGAGAGGATGACCGCCTATGAGAGGTGCATCGACAAACTAATCTGCAATAACTTTACCCTTGATAGCCTTACGGTCCACATACTCAATGTCGAATTCACTTAGAATCATCACCCATTTAGCCAAGCGACCAGTCAATGCTGCTTTGCTGAGTAAGTACTTTAGTGGATCGATCTTGGCAATGAGTTGTACTTTATGTGTTAATAGATAATGCCTCAGTTTAGTAGTTGCCAAGATTACTGCTAGGCAAGCTCGCTCAATAGGTGTGTAATTGAGTTCATAGCCAACCAGTGTGCGAGAGATGTAGTAAACAACACACTCTTTCCCTTCTGCATTGTGTTGGGCTAGTAGCACTCCTAATGTTGTATTAGTTGTTGAGATATAGAGTAATAGAGGCTTACTTGGATCTGGTGGAATCATCAATGGTGTATTCATGAGATAGTCGTTAAGCATCTGGAATGCTTGCTGGCATCTAGTATCCCATTGAAAGCGGATGTTTTTGTGTAACAGGTGTGTAAAGGGGTGACACTTATCTGCCAGTTGTGCAATGAATCTTCGGATGGATTGTAGCCACTCTTGTAATGTCCTTAGCTGACTGATGTTATTCGGAGGTGGCATGTCCATGATTGCTTTGACCTTTGCAGGATCGACCTCAATGCCTTTGCTTTAGACAATGTATCCTAGAATTTTCCCCGAGGTTACTCCAAAGACACATTTCTTTGGGTTGAGTCGAATATGATATTGTTCTAGTCTGTCAAAGATTTTCTCTAATATGTCCAAATGACCTTCTCTTGTGAGTGATTTTGCCAGTAAGTCATCAACATAATCTTCCATTATGGTATGCATCATATAATGAAAGATGGTTGTCATTGCTCTTTGATAGGTCGCTCTTGCATTTTTTAGTTCATAAGGCATTACATTCCAGCAGTATGTCCCCCATGGACATGTGAAGGTTGTCTTATGTTGATCCTCTGGTGCGATCTTTATTTGGTTGTACCTTGAAAAGCCATCCATGAGAGAAAGCATGGCATGTCCTATTGTTAGGTCTATAATTATGTCGATGTTTGGTAGGGGGAAGTCATCTTTAGGACATGCTTTGTTCAGATCTCTAAAGTCAGTGCAAATACAAATGCCCCCATTTGGTTTGCCAACAGGTACAATATTGGATATCCATTCTGCATAATCAATTGGTCTAATAAAACCAACATCCAGGAGTTTCTTAAGTTTTGCTTTGACTAGTACCGCAATCTGAGGGTGCATCTTGCGAAGTTTCTGCTTGACAGGCTTGGCTCCTTCTATTATGATGAGGTGATGCATGACTAAATCCAGATCAAGGCCAGGCATGTCTGCATATGACCATGCAAAGTTAATCTAGCGCTTCTGGAAGAATTTGACAAACTTGGGTTGTTCCTCTGGAGTCAAAAGAGATGTCAGATGTATTTGGTGAGGAGTTTTAGGAGTCCCCACGTTGTACTCTTTTGTTTCCTCGATGAGAATTGTTGATCATTCCTATTGCATACTAGAGGGGAGGATGTAAAACCTTTCATCCTCAGGTGCCTCAGAGAGGTTTTCACCATTAGATACTCTCTTTCTTTTTACTTTTATGGGATCAAACAATGTCACAATGTGGTTTTCATTGGAAGATCCATGTTTTATTGTTATATTTTTGTAGCTGAAAGGTTTGGCATCCACCCCAAAGTATGTTGTGCTATTAAGTTCAATGGTGAATCCAGCTTTGTGATCCTTGTTTGGTATGTTATCCCTTAGTCCCAAAAAGTCAATGATTGCCTCATCATTTTTGAAATGGTCAAGACATGGGGGATTAGGTTGGTTCCATTCGATGAGTTCAGGATGGATAATGGGCATTACCTCATCGATCAGGTTAAGTTCATGAGATGTTTCAGTGAGGGTCAAGACGTTGTGGTGAAGGTTGTTGATGGTACTCTCCCTGTCAGAATCAGGCATAGGATGTGACGTAGGGTCTGTGGAAGATGTTTCTAGTTCAGGGACCCAAGAGTTCTTTATCTGTGCTTCTCCGTAAATAGGGATGTCTTTGCGAGGTGGAGGTAGTGATGCATCTTCCTCATCTAAAGTATTAAGATGTACTGAATCAAATTCTCACTCATGCGAGTCGGTCTTTGAGTCACTTTCTAGTATCCAGTTGCTATACCATACTGGGATATCCTTTGAGTTAAACATTGCAGGTGTGATTGATTGATGTACCATTGTAGATGAAATGATCGGTGTTGCAGGAAGGATTATGGGGATCAATGAATCTGATATGGAGAGTATTGGTAGTGTTGAATTTGCTGCTTCTGTTGGAATTGTCGGTGTTGTCGATACTATTGGGGGTTCTGATAGTGCTAATGGTGTTGTTGATGTGGTTGTTGCGGTTGATGGGATTGTTGGTTTGACCGGTGGGATGATTGGTGTTGTGGATATTATTGCTGGGATGTTTAGCCTCAGTGGGGCAGTTGGTGTGGTGCTTGGTGTTGCTGATATAATCATAGGTGACCTCTTTAGAGTTTTAGGCTAATATAGAGGTTTGTTGGGTTTTCCTTTGAATCTGAGTTTAGGAAGGATCGCCTTTTGAAAGCCTAGGCCAGTGTTATCTTTGGGTTTTAATTCTGGCTACAACAGCTCATGTCATCCTTGCTTGCAAGGTCCCAAAGCACTTTGACCATCATAACCCATTCTTTGCATAATGAGAAGGCCTTTTCCATACTGATATGTAGGAAGCTTAGCTTGTGGGATGTCCACGATGATTGGGTCTTTATAGATCCATTCTGCTAAGTCTTCATCTCTGGTCTCTTCTTCTTGACTCTTTCCAAGGATGAAAGGCGTCAAAGTGCATGCTGGTTGGACTAGTGGTGTTTGAAGTAATCGTTGAGGTTTACCATGAGTTCTAGGAGAAGTAGGCATTTGTCCAACACAAAAGAGCTGGCTTAAATTGTACTCCCTAGGACCTTCCTCTGCTATTTTCATCTTGAGCTTCTCTTGCTTGGGTATAATGGTGTTTGAACTGGAAAGAGAGGCTGGACTTATGTATGATGTGGATGAGATGGCTTCTCTGTTGTTGGGAATGGTAATCTCTGGCCGATGATCAATATTGTGACAATATGCAAAGGGATTTGCATCGCCCAAGATTGTAATTTCTACACCATTATGAGGGAACTTGATACACTGGTGGTAGGTGGATGGAACGGCTTGCATGGCGTGTATCCAAGGTCTTCCTAACAACAAATTATATGACATAGGAAGGTCCAAAACTTAGCATATGATGTGCTTCACCACTGGGCCCACTCAGATTGGTAGCATAATAGCTCCTTTGGATAAATGCTCTGCATCATCATAGGCTTTGATTGTTATCTTCTTGCAGGGATCCACTGATTCAATTGTATATCCCAATGTTGTGACCAATTGTAGTGTACAGATATTCAGGCCTTCTCCATTGTCAATCAAGACTTGCTTGATCCCATGTTGATTGATAAACCCTTCAATATGGAGTGAGGCATTATGAGGTTGCTGGAAGGATGTATTGTCACTTTTAGAGAAAGTGAGACAAGGTGATGATCTTAGACTGCCAACCATAGCTTGGAACTTATCTATGTTTAGATTTGTAGGGACTGACGCCTCTTGGAGAGCTTGATCCAAGATTGTTTAATGAGATGGAGATAGGTGCAATAGCTCTAAGATAGATATCAATGCGGGCGTTTTATCTAACTGTTCCACAAGGTTATACTACTTTGGGATAGATGTGGTGCCTTGTGGAGCTGCTTTTATGGTGATCTTGTCGCGACGTCTAACAACATTGCAAGTGGAGCTGGGATTTTTGATGGCAATAGTTGCAATTTGTTCACTGACATCATATAGGTGATTCATAGTGTAATTATAGGTGGCACGCATATAATCAGTGGTGTTTGTGTTTCGCCTTGAAGTGGAAGGACCCCTTTGATCTTGTGATGGAAGTGGATTTTTTAACATGAGATGATCATTGTTTTTTGTTTTTGGGTCGTGTCCTTCGATTTCGATCTCACCTCAGTCAATAATATCCTGAATAAGATCTTTCAATCTGTAACAATTGCTTGTCTTATGCCCTTTCCCTTGATGGAAATCGCAATGTTGAGTATCCCTCCACCATGAAGGTTTGACCTGAGGTTCATAATTTGATGTTTTGGGTAAGGTCACCATATTTTGAGAAACCAACTAATGTAACACCGTTTCAATAGGTTCCCCTAAGGGAGTGTATGTTCATTTTGGTTTAAAATTTTGCTGGCATTGTCTAGGTTCCTCTTGAGATATATTGCGTCCTTGATTTGGAGGAGCAACTATGTTATTCTTGGGTGGGGGGTTCTGTCTGGCAAATCGGACCACAGGTTGTGCACTTTTGATGGTCCTTGCATCTACAACCCCGTCATTGACGACAATTTTGTTTTTGTTCCAGAAGTTAGGCTTGCCACTATTGAAGCGTGGGTGAGGGACATCTTTTGGCTCATTGTATATCTTGATAAGCCCTTTTTTGATGAGAGCCCGCTCACATTTTAAACCTTTGGTGATCATGTCATTGAAAGAGTCTGTGTCTTTTATGTCTAGGTGAAATTCCATTTCGTCGTTTAAGTTGGAAATAAATATTTCCACTAATTCTTGTTCGGGTAATTGAAGGGAACGCCTGCTAGACATTTGATGCCATCGTTGCAGAAAAACTAAAAATAACTCTCCTGGTTTTTGCTTTGTGTTACATAGATCAGCCATGGTGATATCACGTTCAATGTTGTGTGAGTAATGTGCTAGGAACTTCTGGACTAGTTCTTCGAAGGTCCTAATGCCACCTGGTAGTCGGGAAAACCATGATGTGGTTGTTCCTCCCAAACTTTGGGGAAAAAGTCACATTAGGTATGTGTCCTCATATGCCACTTCGAGGCAAGCTGAATGGAATTCTCTAACATGATCGCGAGGATCTCCTTTTCCTCACTACTTTTCGAACTTGGGTGTTTCAAACCCTCGTGGAAAAGGTGGCATATGAAGATTCCTATCAAAGGGATAGGGACAAATGTCATTAAGTGAAAACTAATTAGTTTTCACACCACTATGAAGTTGTTCGGTGAGATTCTCAACTTGTTGCCCCAACATGTCTATGTCATTTGGAGGAGGAGGAGGTGGGGGATTTCCTTGATGAAGGTTGTATCTGATGTGATCTCGACCTCTTTCATCCTCATTACGACTTTGGCATTCTGATGCTTGTCTTAGTTGTGCAACATCAAAATCAGAGGGTAGTTTGGCTCCCTCTTGAGCAAGTCTTAAAAAGTGAGCATCAACATTGCTCCTGAGTATTTTATCAAAAAGTCTATTAAAGAGAGGGTTGTGTTGTGCCCTTTCTATTACCGCAAGAGTAGGAGTACTTGGATTTTCATCATTTGGATTTCCTCCAAGAGCTTCTTGGAATTCAATGATATTTTCCTCCTCTTCTTCCTCAATTTCCATTTGTCTAATTCTAGATCTAGGTTGAGCATTTTGTTTATAAGTTTTTGTTGAAGTTGGGTGAAAATAATGATGAGTTGTTTGATGGAATGAAAGATTAATGTTTGGTGGAGTGTTTTTCATATGGATCTCTAACACTAAAAGGTATATGTGACCAAAGTTCTTTCTTGAATTGCTCGTTGTGTTTGATTGACAATGTTTGATGTGATAAGGTTTAGAGAGATCTGAGATGTGTTACAGACTCAACTACCTAGTAATGAGAGGATTCACTCATAGACTAGTTTTAACCTCCGTAGAAATGCCTCTTAGGATGAGTTTATCCTAGTTGTCGAGACACTCTAAAAAGTGATGTATTGTGTTTGATTCAAGCAATATCGAAATAGAACTTAGGACAAAAACCTCTTGATGTTTCGAGAGTTGGAATGGATTGATGATTTGTGAATGTGGGAAATGGATGAAATGTACTTCAAAAAAAAATTTGTGTTACAAAAGGAACAAACTCTTCCTCTTCTTGTTCAAGGGTTGGTAGTTCTTCGCTACTCGAGTTATATGTGATGCAAATCTCTGGAAAGAAGGCAGGATTGATCTTGCCTCCCTTGTTTTTGTGATAAGTCAAAGCTCGATATTGAGTAAAAGCTCTGCGGTTTAATGACTCTTGATCAAACTCGTTTGATTTTCCTCGAAGATATAGATGCATGTGACGTAAGAAGGTTCTATGAGAGACAAAGATTTGTCTATTAAGATAGAAGAATTTCCTCCTTTTGATAAAAGCCTTTGAGCTCGATGGTCTTTTCTTCAAATTGATGTGTTGATGAAGATTCTTCTTTCTGAAGATGTGAAGAATGGTCATATAGTTTGATACTTTTGTTGTTTGTACTTGTTTTTGATCTTTTGTTGGTATTTTGAAAATGTTTATGTTGGATGAATACTTGTTTTGGAATTGGATTTTCTTTTTTTTTTTGACAAGAAAACAAAGCAAGCACACAAACACAAGAATGTTGCCTCAAAAAGGCACAAATAGGTGTGGGTCTAGATCAACCCAATCCTTGGACTTTTATGACCCTTTCCTTCAAATGTATTTTAGGTGTTTTCCAAAGCCTAAAGTTGGCTCAATTTGCACTGGTCAGACACAAAACGAAGACACTTCAAACACTCTTTATCCCTAAGGTCAAATGGCCAGTTGCGATAATTTCAGCCCACATCTTGATATTTCTTCAACTTTGGTACTACATACCTTATGAATCCTGCTGTGGTAGGTAAGGATGTGATATACTAAGTCTTGCATGAGCATAACAAATAGATGATCCCTATGATGGGGGAGTCACCACTTTTATCAAGCTACAAGTAACCTTTCAAAAAGCTATGTTTATACTCAAGGAAACATGTATGGTGAGTATCTTGGGAGCAAAACCTTATATGCTCTTGCACTGAACTTCTCACAAATATCCTCAATCAATAGAATGGGTGGGCTACTACATAAAGGTGTTTAGTAATTTTTGATGTCTTTGGACATAAGTTCATTCTGCAGTGACTCAAGAGCTTTGTAACTTGTGGTGGGGCCCATTTGTCCTTTCGGCAAGTTACACTGTAGGAACAACTATACCCAAGGCTACAACTTTCGCTCACACCTAATTTCTATAGCGACTCGAAGGATTTACCGTGCGAGGTCGTTCCCAAGAGTGATATGTCTCTTGGCAGGCCTCTCATAAAAAGATGAAATTTGAGTGTTACTAACACTTTTCTCTTGCACCTAAAACCATGAAATCCAAGGGAGAGGATAGTGTGTGTTAAAATTAGAACCACTCGACAAACTCTTTTGCATAAGTGTGCCAAACACAAAATACACTTGTTCTTTTTAAATTATCATTGCAATGGTGATCTATCTATTTGGAGATGTTGCTCCAACAACCATGGTGTTCTTTTTATCCTTCAAAGACAATATGTTGAGTAAACTAGGAAAAAAGAAATCCTGGTCAACTTAATGAAAAGCACGTTTGCTTGAAATAAATTGCTTTGAAAAATGAGACAAGTTGATTGTTCTTTTTATTTGCCCAAAGACCAAGTTTGGATTGTGATTTTTAATTTGAATTGATGCAAGGAAATCAAAAATTTGTGTTGTTGATTTTAAGCACCAAAAGAAAATGAATCCTAACTTGCAAGAAATAAAGTTGTTTTGTTGATTTTAAGCACCAAAACGAAGTTTGCTTCCTAACTTGCAAGAAATAAAATTGGTTTTGTTTGAGTTTTTGTGGTTCTTTTTAGATTGTAACAATGATGTTCTTTTTAGAGCTCCCAATGAAAGATGTGAATTTTAAAACCCAAATCAAAGTGTAGTTTATTTTTAACCAAAAAGAAAGTGAGTCTATTTTATCCCAACTTGAAAGACAAAGTTAGCAATAAAACAAATTTACTTCCTAAGCTAAAAATCACTAAAATTTCTATTGTAGGGGTTAGTCAAAACCTGCATAAAAGAGAATAAGTTAGAAAAATGCGCATGTCTAGGGGGATTCCACAAGCCTAAAAATTTTGGGTTTTCGGTTACAAGGTATTTTTTACAACGCTCTGGTACAATAGCGCTACTCTGTGTGAAAACAGAAGCGCTACTTAACACAAAAGCATGACAGTAATTACAAAAGTGCTAAAAGAGTTTATTTATACAGAAAGTCAACAGCGCTAAAACAGGGACAAAAGCGCTACTTAATAGTCAAAAGCTCTATACTAGGGATAATAGTGCTAAATTTGGGACAATAGCGCTAAAAGACCAAATTTTGATAGCGCTAAAACACGAACAAAAGCGCTAAAGCGCGACCTATGTGTCAATTAAAACAGTCAAACAAGTTAATTTTTTTTTATTAGAAGGTTGCGTGTTCGATTCATTTCGGGTTCACCAAATGATGCTCTGCAAAATGGAGGGATTAGTAAAAACCGTTTTGATAGCTAAACACACAGAAGGAAACACAAGAGACAAGAGTTAGTCATTAGTGTTAGCAAATCAAAGATTGAATACTATCCTAAGTAAGCATATCAAGAAAGACACTACTAAACAAATATAAAGCTTAAGGAATCTACAAAAAGTAACTAAACATTTACATATTCTCTCTACCATGCTGGTAGCTTCTCCTTCCTTGTTCCTCTCCTCTCCAAGTTCCAATTTAGTGTAGCTCTCAGCAGCTTTTTGCACTATGGATGCCTTATGGAGGTTCAAGATTGACAAATGATTATTCTAAAATGCTATGCAAGTGTGAACAAACTAATATTTAGATGCTATTAATGATGAATACTAAGAGGGGGGGTGAATTAGTATGCCAAAAATCACTGCACTAAAACACTTACACAGTCTAGAGATAAACTGGTAAAGCAGTCTAACAGTCAAACTGGTTATCACACATGCAAACCAAAATGCGAATAAAGCATTCACCCACAAAAGCAATACAACCATAACACAAGATATTTGACGTGGAAACCCAACTGGGAAAAACCACGGTGAGATGGAACTCACAAGTCACTATCTGCAGAATAGAAACCAGACCGGTTAAGGTCTTACAATGTTCTTTACCAGAACAGATCCTGTTAGGAATCTCAATCTCTGTTAGGAGATAAGTCTAAAGAGGGTTTAGGATTGCAAGTGGGTTTGGTGGGTGAGGGAAAATAGGATTTTTATTAAAATAAAATTCATTTATTTCAACATATAGATGCAAGTTGCATTTTTAGGAGAATGCAAGTGGGGTGGATTTTAATGATTTAAATAAATGTTTTATTTAATTTATTTAAAAGAGGAAAGGGGATGAAATTGAATAAATAGGATTTATTCATTTAATTGATTGTGAATTTGGTTTAATGAATTAATTAAAATTGAATAATTTATTTAATTAATAGGAGAATGTTTGAAGATGAATTAATTAAATATTAATTTAATTAACTGATGGCTAGTGGGTTTTTAATCAAATAAATAACAAATATTCATTTAATTAAAATGGACAAATTTATGTGACTACACTTAGTTTGACAGATAAAAATGTCTTTGTCAGTTTGAGTAATCTGCAAACCTAAGAAAAATCTCATCTCACCAATCATGCACATTTCAAATTCATTCTTCATATTGTTAGCAAATTCCATACACAATTTACCTTCTCCTCAAAAAATGATATCATCAACAAATACTTGAATAATCAAAATATCATTATCAATGATCTTATAATATAAATTACTATCAACATTGCCTTTAGTAAAACCAAGCTTCAAAAGATATTTATCCAATCTTGCATACCAAGCTCTAGGAGTCTGTTTCAATCCATATAAAGCTTTCTTCAATCTAAAAACTATATCTTTATCATCTGTCAGTGAAAATCCATTAGGTTGCTCAATGTATACTTCTTCTTCAAGTTCACCATTCAAAAATGCACATTTAACATCCATTTGATAAACCTTATAGTTCTTATAAGCTGCATAAACAAGAAATAGTCTAACAAATTCAATTCTAGCTACAAGTGCAAATGTCTCACCATAATCAATTCCTTCCATTTAAGAATATCCTTTACAAACCAATCTAGCCTTATTTCTTATAACTTTACCATCCTGATTCAGTTTATTCCTAAAAAACCATTTAGTTCTAATAACATTCTTATTTTTAGGCCGGGGAACTAAAGACCAAATCTCATTTTTCTCTATCTGAGCTAATCTTTAACGAATGTTTATCCTTACAAGCTTCAATAACAGTTGCCGGTTCAACTTGAGAAATAAGACATACCTCTTCATTTGCCAGTTTTCTTCTTGTCATAACTCCTTTGTTGCTATCTCCAATAATTTGATCTTCAGAATGATTTAATCTTACATACCTTGGTGTCTTCTGAACTTCGGGTTCACTGCTCTAATCATCAGTCACAGTTGAATTTTTTGATTATGTTGGTGTAACTGTCTCAGTTTCCTGTACTGGTTGAGGCATTGTCAGTTCAGTTATTATCATTTCCACTGTTGGTTCCCTGTTATATGATATAGAATGATTTATGTATTGCTCATCCACTTTCATATTAGCACTCTCCATAATTCTCTGCAATATTTTGTTATAACATCTATATGCTTTGCTTTGAATTGAATAACCAAGAAATATCCCTTCATCACATCTAGGATCAAACTTTCCAATTGAATCATCTCTTTTGATATAGCATTTACTTCCAAAAATTCTGAAATACTTAATAGTAGGTGTATGTCCAAACCATAATTCATAAGGGGTCTTACTGGTTTCACCTTTGATGTGAACTCTGTTGAATGTATAGACTGTTGTACTCACTTCTTCTCTCTACTAGATATGAGGCAATTTGGCTTCCATCATCATAGATCTTGCTCCATCCAAAATGGTTTTGTTCTTTCTTTCCACTACTCCATTCTGCTGAGGAGTCCGAGGTGCAGATAACTGTCTCCTGATTCCATTTGTTTCACAATAACTGTTAAATTCATGAGAAGTGAACTCACCGCCATGATCTGATCTTAGACATTTTATTTTCAATCCAGTTTCTGTTTCAACCTTTTCTTTAAAGATCTTGAATTTCTCAAAAGCTTCAGACTTCTCCCTTAGAAAAGTCACCCACATCATGCTAGAATAGTCATCAATAATCAGCATGAAATACCTATCTCCTTGAAATCTTCTAGTCTTTCCTGGACCACATAAGTCAGTGTGGATCAAATCAAGTACATCATTAGATTTATCATGTATGCTCTTAAAAGAACTTCTAACTTGTTTTCCCAATTGACATTCCTTACATATCGGATTATGGGGCTTCATAATATTAGGTATATCTCTAACTGCCTTAGTTGAACGGATCTCAACAATACAATAAAAATTAACATGACACAACCTCTTATGCCATAACCAACTCTCATCAATATGAGCAATCAAACATGTCTTATTACCAGTGTTCAAGTGAAAGATATTAACTCCAGTTTGAATACCGGTTGCAATCTCCAAACCAGTCTTGTTAATAATTTTGCATTTTCTCTCTTTAAACTGAAGTTGGAAACCCTTGTCCACCAATTGACCAACACTCAAAAGATTATGCTTTAAACCTTCTACATAATAGACATTATCAGTATTATGCTTACCATCCAAAGAAATAATACCTCTACCTTTGATCGTACATGCTTTGTCATCTCCAAATCTGACTTGACTGCCATTGTATTCTTCTAGGGACATAAATTTCCTTTTATCTCCAGTCATATGATGTGAGCATCCACTATCAATTGCCCATTCATCCTTATCTTCAACTTTTGCTGTTAGGGCCTTTTCTTCATTTTTGATAGCCCGTTTTGGTTCATCTCCCTTTAAATCATAAAACACCCATTCCTTTCCATTGTCGGATCCACTAGCAGAGTCTTCTGTCGGTTCATCTCCAGAGTCATCAATTACTCCTTCCTCATCTGCTATGTAGCATTGTTTACTTTTGTTGAATCTATATCTGTTCTGGTTAGGCTTAAATGATTTCTTAACTCTTTCCTCAAACCTTGCATTCCTTTCAGGACATCTAGATGCAAAATGACCAATCTTATTACATGATAAACATTTAAAAGGTGCTTTTCCTTCATACTTACTTCCTATCAGACCTTTAGGTACTCTTCTAGCAAATAACAGTTGCTCAAATTCTTCATCTTCTTTCCTCATGTCTTCCAATTCTTTTGCATATAAAACTTTCCAATCACTTTTGTTGGTAGATGATGATGATGACGCATGAAAAACAGGTTCAAACATTACAGCTCCAGAAGATCCAAATTCTTCAAGCTCAAAAGCAAATAATTTCCTAATCAGAATGTCTTTGTTAACCAAAGAATTTGCCATTGTTCTCAACTCATTAATTGCAGTTGCTTTCATCTTGTAAGCCTGTGGAAGGGCTTTGAAGAGTTTGGAAACTATTTCATCTTCACTCAGAAATCCTCCACAACATTGAATTCCCATAACAATCTCATTTACTCTTTCGATAAACACAACAATTCTTTCATTATTTTCCATCTTCAAGTTTTCATATCTTACCCAGTAACCATCAAATTTAGCAATTTTGACAATAGGATCACCTTCATTCAGAGTTTGAAATTTATCCCACATAACCTTAGCTGATGATTTATCAGTTAATCCCATGATCTACTGATCAGTAGGTGCACACAAGAGGGCTTCTCTAGCTCTGTAATCATTTTTAATATTCTTATCCAAGTCTGTAGGAGAACGATTGCCAGATGCGGGATCATAAGGTGTATTTCCTTTCTCAGTGATCTCCCAAATATCCTTGCCAAGACATCTAAGATGAGTCTCGATTCAAATTTTCCATATCCCATAATTTTTTCCGTCAAGCTTAGGGATTTCTCTTTTGAAAATAGTTGCCGGTGGATTAGAAGTGTTAGGTGCCATAGGATCTACCTCAAGCGGTTAAGCTTCTGCAAAAGAGGACCAAAGCTCTGATACCAATTTTTAGGATAACTGATGAACAACTGAGAGGGGGGGGGAGGTTGAATAAGTTTTTAACAGATTATAACTTTTAATCCACTTAATAACCTTTAAACAGATCAAGTACCGATAACACACATACAAATGCCGGTAAACAATACAGCTTAACAATTAAATAGATAACCAATGCAAAGAAATCATACCATATAAAACCATGATTTGTACGTGGAAAACCCGAAAAGGGAAAAACCATGGTGGGAAGCCTACCCACAGTCAAATGATACTTCTGCAGAAAGTATGTGATACAATGAGGGGTCTGCACATGCAGAAAGGCACACTACCTAGAGCTTACTGCTCATTACAAAAGAGTCTCACTGAATATAGAGAGGCAATAACCATCTCAAGATAAATGGACTACAATCCAATAGAGTGAACTGCCATAAATAACATCTATCATGCCTGATTACAGTCTCGGTTAAGCTCAATATTGGAGACCTTTGACCTCTTCCTTAATTCCAATTCGATCACCTATGATCAACCAAATCTCCTTCGCATATGATATTGCATTCCAAGACCATGAACACTAATTCCATTCCCATGCCACACTTGCCACTATCTACAATGAGATCTTACATCATTTTATACAAACCCCAAGGCCTAAACCAATTAGGTCGGCCACCTAAAAGATATTACAATAAGATCATTACATAAATTCATATTACATTGATATGCCATGTCAGCTTAAGACCAAAACAACAATAATAAATCCATAAATCATCCCGAAACATCCCGGTAACGTGTAGAGTACACGTTAACATGATACCGGTCCATAACCTAGATAGGTACCAGACCTATTCTGGGTCCACCACGCCAAAGCAATGTCTTCAAGCAGTTAAAGAACGATCAAAGAACATCTTCAGCATCCTGAAATCCATCTAGAAGCTGCACCAACACCAATTATGCCTCATGTCAAGATTCCTCAGTGAAAGCTCTGCCGGTAGAGCCTTAAACCAATACCGGTAAGGGTTTACTAGAGTGTATGATAGAATCCGATTACCAAGTCAATACCAACTGACCAAAACATGCTCCAAGAGCACATACCACATGTAACCAAACATATTCCATAGATCCAAACATGCCGGAAGTGTCCAACATATAGTCTCTTTTGTCGGTAACACTAGATCTTCTACTGGTAGCCAAAACCTGTCTGTCGGTAACCAACCATAACAGCTAGTGTTGACATCAATGCAACACATAATCAATTCATCCAATAATGCCAACATTTGTAGAACACATGTTCATCAAATATCTATCAAAACATTACCATCCACTAAGCATGACAGTTGGAATGGCTAGTGGATACTGCCTGCTAGATGTCACCAAGGAATCTATAATTCAATGTTTTGACTTGGACAAGAGTGCTCTTAGGAGAATTGATAAGAGGAGACTACTAACAGAATATGCTTCAAAGAAGAGGGTCATTAGGGAGCAGGCATTGCCACATTTTTTGAAGAGGATGTACAAGGGGAGGTGGAGCTACCTCATGGACTTTGAGTCTTTTGGTATTACACTTTTTAAGGACTATTTTGTGAAGACATATTATGCCTTGTGTCAGATTTTGGGAGAAGACTATGGGCTAACCCAGATACTTACTGAATACATGATAGAGGCCAAGAATAAAAACAAAGATTTTAAGTTTAGGTGTTATTCTTTAATTTTCCATTTAATTATTTACCAAAACAAGTCAGATTGGGATGAGGCCTTGTAAGTAAAGAAGTTTGATCTAAGGTCCATAACATCATACTGAGTCATCGCAGTAGGATCTGAGGGCCTTTGGACATTCATATCAACAACATCCCACATATCTCAATCTATTAACAAAACTTCCATCTTCAGTTTCCACATCTCAAAATTTGTTTCATTAAATTTCTCCACCTCTATTTTCCCTGGCGAACTTGCCATCTAAAAATTCCTGCAACAAGATCAAAAAGTGTCTTCTGCACAAGCTCCCACTCAAATCTTGATTAGTTCAAAAAAACAAACAACCCACAACTGAAACCAAAGCTAATAAAGCTCTGATACCACTTTTAAGGAAGTTAAGTAGTGGATTAACTTCATACACTAACTTTGAGAGGAGGTTAATGCAAAAAAATTTCCAATCATCACAATAGTTAAAGAAAACAGAAATAGATATAATAACATTGAAACCATAACATAGTGATTTACATGGGGAAAACCCTTTCGGGAGAAAAACCCCACACTGCAAAAGCCACCCAATATATTATTTAGTAATAAAGAATTACAATATACTTGCAGAGACAGATCTTCATAGGAGTGCCACTAATGAAAGATTTAGAGGTAACTCAATAGCCATAAGACTCTTACACACAACCTCTATCTCACGCACCTCATAAATAGGAGATAAAATACAAGAAACCGTCAAACGATATTACAAAACCATGGGCTAAAACCACCAAATAAGGTGTAGCCAACCTTATCTCCCTTCTAGATGTCCTATGATGTGTTAAAACACACATCAACACGTGTCCCTCCCTTTTACAACTCATTTATGTGTCTGATACAAATTATATTTACTATTTCAGGAGTACAAACTTCTGGAGGCCATAACATGTGAACCGTGTGTCTGATTGACAAACCGTTTAAAGTGTCAGAAAGCTTGCGAAGTGCTTTATTGCCTCATAAACTACTATGCCATTTATGCCCACTTTTTAGGGAATTTTGGAGTGTCTAAAGTCCTCAAAATTAAGTTTAAACCTTTAATTGCACCCCTCCAAAATGAAAACTTTAATATCTTCAAAACTAGTTGTGATCTTGTGACGAAACTTTACCGACATGCTTATCTAACCAACCAGAAGCTTCTAGGATAATTGTGCACCATTTCATGCTCAAATTAAAACTTACTATAAATAGTAACCTTGTGTAAATTCAAGGTTGAGATAAAAAAAATCCTAACAAAAAGATAAAACATTTGCTTTCTACAAATGTTCTCTGTCATGATGTATCAACTATTTTGAATATCAATAAAAGAAGATCATTTGCAGGTTTTGTCATTCCTTTGTGTACTTTTTATATTAATTGTGTGCTAATGGCATTTAAATTTGTCTTCTCTAGGTAAGAATGTGTAGTTCTGATGAATGGGTCTCTTCAAATCACAGGGTTAAAATTTGCTCTAGAATTATTGCAATGTGTATGTATGGAATGTTATTTAACCTATAATAATTTTCATGAACATGATATGCAAGTCATAAAACGTTTAAGTGTAGCTAAGTGAATGTATATTGTGGCAAGTTCTTAAAACATCTGAAGGTTGGACTCTATTTACCCTAAGATACACATTGGTCCCTCTTCTTAAATTTGTTTAGAATCATCTAGTTCAAAACACTTTACATTTCTATTCATTATAGTTTATAGGATTAGGAATAGAGTTAGTTTTAAATCAGTCTCAATAGCTGAGTGAAGGTCAAAAAACCAAAATTGCAACCAAAATCCAATGTGCTGATGGTTTCCTTGGTATATTTTCATTGAGACATCTGCTTAAATACAACAATGCCAACTTGATTGTTTGTTTAATATCCTAAGGCATTGTTGAGGTCTATCCGCTTTAGTTTTGCAGAGCCAAAAGTGTAGAAGTGTTCAGTCTCAGAACTGAACCTTGTTCATTGGCCAAATCCAACCTTGAACGTATTGATAGGAATGTGGCTGAGTCTTTAGGGTTTGGGGATATGTTGATTTGGGAACCAACAAGTTCCTTTCACAGGATTGGAAAAATATAATAAATAAATGTTATACTAGGTCTTCAATCGGTCATCAAATTTTGCCTACATCAACACTATGAAGTTATTGATCTAATGTCTCGAATTCAAGTTCATCTTCATTAGAAATTTGGAGTCACTTTTTTCTCTAAGAGTTTCAACTACTTTTTGGCTCCAAAAATGTAAGATGGAATTATTTTGTATAAGTCATTGTACCATTCTATTCTAACAAAAATGCGTTCATCATGTATAACATGTGACACATGTGAATTGGCTAATGAGCTTGCATACTCTCTAATTATATTTAAGGGAATATGAGCCTCATTGTAAATGATTTCAAGATTTATATTTGGGATAGGTACTTTGTTAGAAGTTTTCCTTAATAATATGTTGTGTAAGGTCTATAGATAATTCTTTATATAAACAATATATAGTTCAATCGAAGCTTATATGAAATTCATGCTTCAATGTGATCATATCTAATTTGTAATACGATATTTATTCTAAATAAAATGACCAAGGGTTGTTGCTTTCTCCAATTGCATTTTTCTTGCACTAATTATTTTGTTAATTTTTTATATTCAACGAATGAAATAATTGCTTTTATGCAAATACTAAGAATGTAATATCACATAGGGATTACTAAGTAGTGTTGACTGTGATGTTGGCATGGACAATGGAAGGAGGTCCGAGATGGATCTCCTCTCTTAAAAAGTGATATTTCTTACTCCAAAGTTACGAAAGGCTAGAACTTAGTTGTGCGAGATAGATTAGCAGGAAAACTCACTTTTCAAGAGAGGAGATCCATATTAGACCTCTTGTTGTTGTCTATGCTAATACCGTAGTCAAGAAAATTGGTGCTAGAAGGAGGGCTTGAAGCATATCAAGCTATAAAATATAGTGTCTTTCTCACCTAAGTGGTACAAGAGAATTCTTCGGTCCACACTCAAAAAGGGAGAGTTCTTATAATTATCCCAACATCAAAAACCAAGGATCAATAAAGGAAAATCTAGAGGAGAGACTTTATCTATGCCAACTCCTTTAATAGATCACCAAGGCCCAGTTATCGCAAAATCTCCACCCCAAGTTGTAGCTAATGTTGCTCAACATAGTGCACACATGTTCTTTTTCACCAATTTTTTGAGTTTGACCCTTGGCCTAACTTAACCATTACATGAACTACCAAAGAACCAAGATAAATTATGTCCCAAGTTTGTATATGGGGAGTCTAGAGTAGTTGGGGAACATGTTAAGATATTCAAGGAAATCTGCAATCATAAGGATATTGCACACTAAGATGTAGTTTGTAGGATATTCCCTTATTCATTGGGGGAGTTAACGTATAGTTGGTACCTCAACTTGTCACACAATTCAATTACATCATGGTGAGAATTAGAGGACAAGTTCCTAGGTTAGTTCAAAATTTAGACTGACCATGCAGTCATGTACCATCAATTTGTCTCCACCTAAAGAGATTCTAATGAGTCAATAACCATCTTTAACCACAAATTCTATAGGTTGCACTACATCATCCTAAAAGTAGCTACAAATCAAGTGTAATTGAATTCTTTGGATCCCCTCACTATCTTGTTCATCAAGAGTTTTCTTGAAGATTAGATTAACACCTTACAAAAGGTTTACAATTAGGCCATAGTCATTGCTTGACAAATGGATCCTAAAGGAGAAAGTAATTTTGGGGTTGTATCTTCATTAGGAATTCTCGGTTTGGGATATCCCATCCCTAAAATAAATCATACAATAACCAATCACACACCTTTGTTGAATCTAGTGTCTTTATCTCAATTAGTTGCACCAGCCCCAATGCTAACATACCTAGGTCGCGAGCCCCCACGACTATGTTTTTTCAACAAGAAGTTGATCACAACAAAGAAAAAGTTCACATTTGGCCTATGAATTAGAGGCAATTAAAAAGACACTTTTCTAGGCAATGAGCGATTAAATAAATATTTATTTAATAATTATTCTTCTATTAAAAAGTTAATTTGAAAAGATTAATTTATTTAATTCATTTCGTGTCTTTCTATTAATTAATTTAATTGAAATATTTTATTAATTGATTCATCTATCATATTCCTCTAATTAATTAAATATCTAATATTTAATTATTCTTCAGATCAATTAATTAAATATCTAAATATTTAATTATTTCCTCCAATCATTTGAATATCTAATATCTAATGGTTATTATTCTATCCTATAGTCTCAAATATTAAATAATTCTTAATTATTTAATCTTTTCCAATTTATCCTTCCATCTCCACTTCATCTTTCCTTTGCCAACTCATCAATCATGTGGCTAAAGATATTAATATTTCTTAAACATTAATTCATCATTTATCTCCAACCTCCAAATTTAATGAAATATTGTGTACGTATACATATTTCTTAAATTTTCTTCTATATTCCCTCCAACATCCCTACATCTTAGGAAGGACTTGAGTCCACTTGTCCTCTCATGCCTAAATCTTCTCCAACCATCCCTAGATTCCCTCAGTCAGCAACTCAGTCAAGGTGAGATGAGTGACACTTGTCTTCTCCTTCCCCCTTTCTCTCAACCTTCACCTTTGCTCACAGCCATCCAAATCTACAGATCTGATCATGACCATTGATCCAGGCCACATCATCTTATCCTCTCAAAGTCTATAAAATTAGGAGTTTGAGTTGAGAAAGAGTTAGTCTTCATGTGAGTTTTCAAGCTAAATCCGTGAGTTTTAATCTTGAAGCAATTTAGCATAATCATTTAGTATTGCATATCATAGTATCAGTTAACTATCAGTTATCAGTCCATTCTTCATATGCCATTTTGTAAGCTATCAGTGCTTGTCTGAGAGCACACCATCTGCAACCAGGAACAATGGAGTTAGGACACAATGAGACTTAAATCATGAAGGTAAAAATAGTATTTTTATTTTAATATTCATTTCATTTAGTTTCATTGGTTGAGTTTGGATTTCTTGTAGCATTTCCTTTGTATCTTGTGAAACTAACATGTTGCAGGTAGTATTCTGATGATGAAATTCAAGTCAACACATTTTGGCGCCCACTGTGGGGCTCAGAGCCTCGCATATTCTTTCTAATATCCTATCTAATTCTCACAAAGCAAATTTAACGCACTTGTAATACAGATTCATGCCTATGTGAGTTCTGACAATGCCTTTATTTGATAGGTTAGTGCTTTTTTCTTTCAGGTTAGCACATTTGTCATTTAGGTTAGTGCTTTTGTTTGTAAATCAATGCATTTAATCTTCAAAACAACGCTTTTGTCCTTCAATTTAACGCATTTGTCAATTTGGTTAATTTTTTTATCAGTGAATTCTCATTTCTTAGTCCGCAAAGCAGCGCTTTTGTATTTCAAGTTAGCGCTTTTGTCCTTTAGGTTAGTGCTTTTGAGGTGAAAGACAACGCATTTTTTAGGATAGCGCTTTTATTTGCAACTGATAAAATTTTCTTGCAGGTCCAAATGTCCAATAACTAAAATTTTCAAACTACTGACATGTCTATGTGCAGGATTCTTTTTAAGAAAATTTCATGCATTTCCTCACCTAGTTAATTTAGAGCTCTATTTTGGAAAGTAACACATTATATCTTGCTCATTTAGCTTAACTAAGGGGATAAATTGACAGCATGCAACTTGCATTTTGAGTGACTTCTTTAAAGTAGTTGCAGATAGATTTTAGAAGGCTAAAATAAACTTGTGTTTTCCGTGCTTGATGAAGTAGTAGGTAAGTATTCTCTCACCCTCATACGGTGATAAAAAAACTAGACCTATTTTCTTTTATGTATAACCTTTAGAGGGCCTGCCTTCCCGAGATGCCTTGAGGAGGCTAGTGAGAAGGGAATGACCCAAAGTGGAAATGGGCTAATACCGATTCCTTCCAATCTACTCTAAATAAATCGTGTTTGTGACGAAAGTCACAAGCAACATGTGCTGATAAGTTCATACTGACACTATGTTTCCCCATAAACCCTATGGAGCGTAACCTCTATAGGCTGGGAACCTTCTGTATTTATAGAGCTGAAAGTGCCGCATGTATGGCCACATGACCAGAAGCCTTTACTAAAAAGCACTTGTACTAGTTGCCAAAATCCTTCTAATTGTTGGCATAGGAGGTCGTACCTCTGAAGCGGCTCACACACATATGGTTCTTAGTAGAGATATAAAGTTTTCCATGGGGAGTTTTCATGGAAACTGGTGCTTGGATGCCCCAGAGAAGTGAGTGCCAAGGGTGGAGCTAATGGGGTCAAGCATCTAAATATCCACTTTGAATAGCGTAGCCTCGGGGGAAACCCCATGTGAGATTCAACAATTATTGTCTTAGCCTACCATAGGATTTGTACTTGCTTATGCATTTTGTTTTTCAAAACATTGTGTCTTCTATGTCTATGACATGTTCAAAATGGTAAAAAATTGAAGAAAATCATCATCTAAAAATGAACAAAAATCCAACAACTTGTTGAAAGATTTGAAAAGAATCCTTGAAACATAGTCAGAATAGCGCTTTCAAGCAACAAAATAGCAAATTTATGTGATTTGTTTAATGCTAATTTGGTAGCTAATAGATGTAGGTTGCACGAGACATTCAATCACCTAGAGATTCACTATGGAGAGATGTAAACACCCATTGAAATCATGCAACCCAACCAAGCACAACCTTCCAAGCCTCTGAAACTATGATGATTGATTCCTACTTATTTATGGGAAAAGTTGATCCAACCATAGAAAAGGAGGAAGAAGAGTTTTTATTCCCTTTCAAAGGGAAAATATGCTTGATAATGTGTTGAAGTGCGTGTGTTTAAAAACTAAAATTGCAATAACTATAACCTAAGGAGTATGAGAGAATTGTAAACTAATGGTGACCCTTTGAGAGCCCACTTGACTCTGCCTAATCCCCAAGAAAGTAATGCTCTTGTAGCACCCAAGGGATCAGATGCAACTGCATACAATTCATAATATACTCTAATGGTTAAGCCTTAGATGGTTTCTTTGAACAAATATAGTGCAGTAGATGAATTAAAGAGAACTAAATCCAATATGTCCATGTTCGATGTTCTACAAAATTTGCCCGACTCAAAGGGAGGCCTTGATCAAATCATTAGAACCTTTCAAAGGCAGCATCTTAGCTCATGCATCACAAAAGCAAGTGTCCAACGTTAATGTGGTTGAGATTCAACTATGTTCAAATATAAATCTAAAGTACCTCTATTTATCTTAAGTGTGCAAATATTTGGGAAGAATCTACACAATTTCCTGATAGATTTAAGAGCTTCTTCCAATGTCATGCCATATTCTATATGTCAAAAGCTTAGCTTGACTCCCCACCCTACCAATCGGGTTGTCAAACAACTTAATAAATCAGATTAAAAGTGATAGGTGTCCTTAAGAACATACATATCCAACTAGTGGCTGACCCAAGAATATAAGAGTATATTGATATACATGTAGTAGATATCCCCAAATTATATGAAATGCTATTGAGTTGGGAATGGACAAAATATTTAAGAGGGTGGTTCTTTACTGATTTTACTCAATTGTGGTTACCATGAGGGGGATTTAACAATAAAATTAAGATAGATGTTGAATTAAAGATGAAGCACATGATAATGGAATACAGTGCACAAAATGAAATTCATAATTTCATTGAGGTTGATTCAGGGGTCTACAAGCTTGACCAAATTATGGGATTCATCCATAAAGAAGATGTGATCTACAAGGGAGTCAAGTCTTGGGATTACATGAGTTTTGGCTCATTGATGATGATTCAAGGAATTCATGAATGGGATGGCTACTAACCTAAGATAATTGAGATGGTTGATGGAACCGTTAGTATTGATACTTATAAGGTGGTGTCCCATTCACCTTCAAGAAAACTCTAAATTCACTTGACCCACTTGGAAAGATGCAATGGAACGAGTTAGGATCCAATTGCTTAAAGAGTAAGGTGAAGAACGTGTCCCAAAATGTAAGCTAGATGACCAAACCAGTGAGCCTAAGGGTAGTTCATGGGAAGAAGCTTAGACGATCTCAATAAGAGTCACATGCTATCCCAATAGGAGATTCAATAATTGAAGTAGATGATTAGTGGGAAATCCATGTTAGTAATGAGTAGCTCCAACAACCTAAACAAGCAGAAAAAGAGAAAACTTGCTCCCCAATTTCAAAGAAAAGAAATTAACTTGAGACTCAACATAATAAGAAAAAGATATATGAAAGCTATGATTTGATGGATCAAAGAGTAAGAAAGGATGTAGAGAAGGGGTTGAATTAACAAATCCCAAAGGAAAGTCTTTTTTTCTACTTATAGGCTCTAATTTGCACACACTAATAATATGATAGAATATGTGACATTAATACATGGTTTGTTGTTGGCACATAAGAAAGGAGTTAAGGTGCTATCTGTTGGCAATTGACACTCATTGGATCCGTATGTTGTCATTGATGGCAACAATATTCTATTTAAGGCATATACCGGTAGATACCGATATTGGAGGCATACACCGACAGATACTGGCATTGAAGGCATACACTGACAGAATATTTAGGGTCATCATCGACACCGGCATCGACATCCAACACTTTAGTGGAGCCGACATCAATCTGGGATCTGAAAGGTTTTATTTGTAAAATCATTTTGTAATTATTTTTGTAATAAGTATCATAGAGAAGCATTACAAATTCAAAGGTCCTGACTGGAAAACACACAACCATCTAAGAGATAGGACTCATAGTATCAATAAAACCATGGCTGGAAAGCCCACAAGCCATATCATGTGACCATTACATACAGATTACAGATGAAGCATCAGAATAATACAGATTATATCCTAAAATTTACAAAATTACAGAATTGGAAGTCCCATATAGCAGCATATCATAAAAGAAACAACTTATCAACTAGCTAAAGAGGAAGGTGGAGTTAGGATCAGAATTATCTCCCAAAGGGGGGAGCCATGCAGTCCATCCCAATTCGCCCTTGCACCACACTTGAACATGTCCCTCAATGAACTAGTCTCTATAGGGGTGGGTAGGCAGTCCTTCCAGTTCCATCTGAATGAAGTCCTCTCTTTGTTGTCTTGCCTCCATTTCTTGCATAAATTTCATTAGTGCCTACTCAAAGTGTGTCTTATTACTTCCCATTCAGTCCCAGGTAAAGCCATGTGACAACTCCCTGATGAAGACATATGTTGCGCCATAGTTCAACCATCTGTCAAAATTTCCCTCATCAAGGCGGGGAACCACTGTGACCTGCATAGCAACAAGGTAAATAATGAGTCTCCTAAGAGACTCAATGAGGTATCTACCCTTGCCAATAAACACATCATCATTCCTAGATTTCCAAATGATCCAAATAATTTCCAAGGAGAGAACAGACGAAAAGAGATTAGCACATTTCTTGCCACCTTTAATATAACCAAGTACCACCTCATCAATAGTAAGACATTTAGTATCAATTGAAAGACCAAACAATTTCCACACCTCTTTGGCGAAATGGCACTAAAAAAAAATATGTAGCACAGATTCAGGGAGATGACACAATCTACACAATAAGGGGTTGCCATTATTGTCTTTAAGAGGGAGCTTGTGAAGCAGAAGTTTCCAGGCAAAGAACTTCTTTTTTGGTTCCGTCAGAGTAGACCAGAATCTCAAGAGATCAGCATGCCACTTTTTAGAATCCCAGGTGAGGTTCCAAACCTTATTGACATGAGTTAGGATATCTTTGGAATTAGCAAGGGAGGAGTAGACAAGTTTGGCTTTCATTAGAGGGAGGGGAGAGCCGTGAACCCAACAAAGGGAAGAAATTGGGGAGAGCGTAGGAGGGGAAGATGAGGAGAGGATGGGGTCGAGTGCATTCTTGAGGATATTGTAGGTTATGGCTTGGGAGATGGGGAGGTTGAAGGCCGAACTGAGAGCATCCCAAGAAATCAGAGAAATGTCTTTCAAGATGTGTTCAAAAGTAACAAGACCTAAGTTGTGCCATTTCAAGGCAGAACACCCTTGAAGGTAGGCCAGTTGCTTCCCATTATGCAGAGTATTCCACCATATAGATCTCCCCAAGTTAAGAGTACCCTTATTATCAACAATACCACTGTTACTAATGAATTGTTTGACATGGTTCTAAGCTCTCCATATGGACTTAAAGACCTCTGAGCCTGCGAGAGAGATCTCAAAATTTCCAGCAATCAAGTCCCACATGGGCAAGTTCCTCCATTTATTTGCCTTTTTAGGGAGGGAGCATTGTATATTGTGTCTGATCAAAATTTTCCAAGGTTCATTGCCATCAAGGGCTTTAAAAATCCACTTGGGAGCCAAGGCAATGCCTTGAATTTTGAGGTCTTTGAGGCCCATGCCTCCCTGCATCTTAGATCTAACACACCAATCCCATTTTATAACATGTTGTTTCCTATTCCCCTTCCCATCCGACCATAGGAATTTCCTGATTTTTTTTTTAAGATAATTGAACTGGTAGTTACTAAATAGCCAGGCTGAGGAGCAATAGATGTTGTATGAAGACAAGATTTTTTGACAGACCTGAAATCAACCTGCCAGGGACAGGAAGTTCCTGTTCCATTTATTCAGTTTTTTATCCACCTGATTCCTAAACCACTCCCACATTTCTTTCAGATTCGGGGAGACAGAGAAAGGGATACCTAGATATCTAGTGCTTAGGTTCGACCCCCCCATTCCAAGTTAAATTTAGACAACCAGTTAGGGGGGGAGTCGGTCCATCCCAACAAGGTTGATTTATGGAGAGCAATTTTACTGCTTGAAGCCTTGTAGAAGATTTCAATGTTGTGCAGCAGAGAGGATAGGTTCTCCTCTTCCAAGACAAGCAGGATAGTTGTATCATCAACAAACTGAACATTGATAATTTCCTCTTTATTAGGGAGAGAGATGCCTTTGACTCTGGGGGTCATATTGCGATCCTTAAGAACATAGAGTACATAGCATCAACAACCAACACAAATAAAGCCGGGGCAAGTGGGCAACCCTGTCTTATTGATCTAAAAAGAACAATATTATCAGATCTAATTCCATTTACATCAACAACAACATTGGCCTCACAAAGTAAAGTTTGAAATATCCTACGGAACGTCTCCAGGAACCCCAGGCTCACCTGTTTATGGTGAAAATGGATAACAATAATAACGATATTGAAAGGCTAAATGAATTCAACCACAAAACCCTAGCCTAACAACAACAACAAAGATCCACCATAACATATGAAGATTACCTAAGACAATGCAAATCAAATGAAATCACAAAGATTATACCATCACATGTCCAATAGGGTTTGGATCTCCATTCTTCCTATCTCCATTGATCTTTCTTGATATATTTGCTCTCAGATTTTATGTGCACAAGAGCTCAACAAAGAACGGAATGTGGTTACAAGTAGGATCGCATATGTTCAAAAGTGTACTGTAGTCAAGTAGTCAATGGGGGGTTTGATAATGAAGGAAGCATCTCCTTATATAGAAGACACTATATGAAATGGAGGGATAAGATTGAGAGGTGTAAAAGGAGGTCGGCTATGATTAGAGGGTAGGTAAAAGAAATAATAAAATAATGAAAGGGGTAGGTAGTGTATGAATTAAGAGATGAATGACATGTGTCATAGGTATAAAAGGTCAATGAATTAATTAATTAAATAAAGATTTATTTAATTAATAGAAGTGAGATCAATTAAATAAATAAGATATTTATTTAATTTAGGAAAAGGATAATTTAAATAAATAAATGTATTTATTTAAATGAGAAATAAGGCTAGAAGAGGATAAATGAATGAATTAAATAAATAAAGATTTATTTAATTAATAGAAGAATTAGGCTTAAAATAATTAAATAAATAAAGATATTTATTTAATTAGACATGACAATTTTAGGTGTCTACATTTTGCCCCTCTTTGAGACAATGCAGCTTGTCGCGTTGTTTCAAAGAAGATAAGATGAACTGATACAGAGTTGCCCCAAGATGGGAATGATATGCCCCCTCGAGAGATTGGATGAAAATGTGTGAAAAGACCACAGACAATCTCTCGATAAGAAAGAAAGGCTAGAATGGACTGACCAGATAGGATAGAGTGACAAAGTGACGAGATAATGAAGACTGACTCGGGAAACGAGGGCTAGGGTAGTCTATAAGATAAACCACGGGGGAACACATCCTCATTGTCATCCACACATCCAAGAGATCAGAGTGCAGAGAGAAAATAGAGCAGCAGTAGTCAGCAGCGATGGCATTGATTGACAGATTCGATTACGTTCGCCGATTTCAGAGGCCAACAGAGGTAAGAGAGCCAGTAAGTACCACAAAACCTCCTTGTACTTTGATGCATTTATTGTTGTCATTAATGCATGCTAGGTAATGTAATAAATGCACGTTTATGTCAGGAAAGCGCGTTTGTGTCCAAAAATGTGAATTTGTGTCTTCTAGGTCAAATCGGCAGTTCTGTGATGAACATACGCTGTCGATTGGATAAGTTGCTGAGAGGATACACTCAAGCAGGTCCTCTATGGAAAACTAGGATAGCAAATAGGGCTAGGATTGACAATTCTGTGATAGAACATACGTTGCCAATTAGGAAACTTCTCAAGAGGATTCACTCAAGCAGAGGCCCTAGGATAGGATAGATCAAGGCACTTTGTGATGAACAGTGAGTACCAAGATATAGTACTTTGTGATGAACAGGGAGTACTAAAATATGAGCAACACTTTGTGATGAATAGTGAGTGCAAATGTGAGCAACACTTTGTGATGAACAGGGAGTGCCAAACACGTAGTACTTTGTGATGAACAAGGAGTATTACTAGGATAGAAGCAACACTTTGTGATGAACAGTGAGTGTCACTAGGACTGAGATGATTGATTTGTGTGACTGCAGGAGTATTTGCCTATGCTGGAGTCACGGGAGAGATTCCCATCAACCCAGAGGTTGCGACCTAAGTTGACAGCCGAGGACCGAGCTACGATTGAGGCTATGGGATTGAGACATATTCTGTATGTGCCTGAGTTTCGGGCGAACATGGGATTTCTGACTGCACTAGCGGAGAGGTGGCACTCCGAGGCTTGCACTTTTCATTTGCCAATGGGGGAGATGACAGTCATCCTGGATGATGTATACAGGATTCTGCGGATATCGATCGATGGGGAGCTGATTCCGTACGATCGAGACAGAGACAGGGATGCCCTTAGACAAGTGTTCCAGGATCCGGTATTGGAGATGAGGGCTGGACACGTGGCATGGGACACGATGACACAGACAGGATTAGCACTACTAGTAGTGCTAGGAGGAGTGATTAGTGGGTTCTTATGTATTAGTTTTGTACCATTTTGTATGATGATGTAGACACCTTCGGGTGATTTTGTAGCCATATGTATTTTGACATCATTGTATCATGACACTTATGATTATATATATGAGATGATTCATCTTTGCAGTAGCTATATGCATGTGTACCTATGTGATGAGATGTTCTTATGTGATGCTTATGATATGGATGCAAATATGTATATGATGCAATGCAATATATTATTATTTTTTGTTCTTTTATGTTTTATATGTGTATGCATGATGCAAATGTGAATGTATGTGATGCAGATGAATATGATAATGCAAATATAAAATGTGCTAATATGTGTTGTGTGCAGGATGTGATGCAGTTGTGATATCTATATGTATGTATGAAATGCTTATATGTGGTAATGCAGGTGCAACTACATGAAATGCAAATGTTTTTGGTGTGTCATTATACTCAATCATGTGATAGTAGGCTATGCGGACTCAAGAAGGACAATGGAAGTCAATCAAGAAAGGGGGATGGAAGACAAAAGATATGAAAGTGAAAGAGCTTCTTGTGCGTTATCATCATTGAGCTTTATTATGGCAAACTAGGTTATGACAATCGAGGCATATGTTTGACCCAGAAAGTCATTGTACTTGTTTGCATGGAGATAAGATAGTTGCAAACAAGGAATGCCCCAGTTCATACTAGACTCATAATGTCCTCATATCCTTGGACAAGTCATAGCATTACTAAGAGACAATCCACAGACAATAAAGAAAAATAAGTGACGATACCCCATCCTCGCCTTTCTAGTCAAAGACATCCTGGAGATAAAATCTCTAGTCAGAGACATCCTGGAAAAGCTAAAAGACATGTCACCAAAAAGATAAAATCAAAATAAAACCAAGACTCGACACCAACATCCACTGTGGTCCTCAAGTTTAGTGTCTCTTGTCACTTGTAGAAGTCTTATTTGATTGTGGTCACAATGTTTACTTTTCACAAAAAGGATAGATAGCACTGAACCATATGTTGTCTGAGTCTATTGAAAGATTTGATTTGTTGAAGCCCATTGTTGTTGTGTCTCATCTGAAATTGACTGAATCCATGAAACTAATACTTTATTGCGGAGAAGAAGAAACTTTATTACGGATTTGCGATGCAAATGTTGCTTTATTGCGGATTATGCGTGGATAGACTGAAGAAAAGTGGAAGAAACCATACTCCTCAAAACACGTGATGATCTTAGTTCCACACCCATCACTAGACGTAGGATTTGCCTTAGCCACAGATAGGAGCTGATTTATTATGGATGGCTAACCAATCTTAGGTAGATCAATAACAAGCCATGATGGGAATGTGTAAGTTTATTATGGATGAATTGGTCGTGAGTGTGTGCAAAGTGAAGTGATGAAAGAGAATCCTGAAGGAGGGAGGAGCAATGTCTCTACACATGGCATTGGTGACCCAGTTTTCACCATGGTACTTGCCTAGGGCGCCACCGAAGTGGTTTTCACCGTTGGACGAAATTATTTCTCTTTACTTTTTTTGATTTTTCAATGTTTTTTTTTTGTTGTCACAAGGCGCCTGTTTGCCAGGTTTTCACCAAGTAACGATTTTTTTGTTTTATAAATTTTTTTGTATTTTTGAAATTTTTGAATTTTTTTGTATATTTTTTTTTTGAATTAGGATACTCTAAAGAGCTATGTGTAAAACCTGCGAAGGTGCATGCTGTTGATAGGATCCTCCAAAGGTTCACCTTTTGTAGTTGAGAGCTGATATGCCCCAAATCCATATGCTGTTGTAATGATGTAAGGACCAAGCCAATTTGGTTCGAACTTGCCTTTCTTCTCTCTGTCTTGCTGATTTTTTGGGTTTTCTCTGAGAACCAAGTCACCTACCTCAAATGTACGAGGCTTTACCTTGTGATTGTAACTGTGACGTTCCTTGACTGAATGATATGTAACTCGAGTGACTGTCTTCCTTGAGAAGGGAACTGAGATAGAATTACTAATGTGTGGACTACACAGGCCCGTATGCGTGTTACCTAAAAAAGTTTGGGCATCCTTGATAACAAAGTCCCTCGAGGAAGCTCCATTAAAGGTCCATGATGTATCGCCGGAAGGGAAAGGATGTGCGAAACAAGTGGCTGAGTTATGAAGGCTTATGATTGTGAAAAGAAGTGAAAGTAGGATAGCATGATGGAGACTTAGGATCAACAAGTGCTCTTTTTTACTTGAAATTTTAGAACTTTTTCCCCCAGTTATTTTGATATTAGAGGAGATCAACTCTCGCTCTTTTTCTTTCATAGGATTTTTATCCTTGACCTTGATTTTTGTGGATTCCAGTAGCTTTTGATTTTGATTTGGACTAAAGGACTTTTCTTTATTATTGACTTTTATATTTTTCTTTTCAAAGCTTGATTCTTGATCCCTAATGACTAAGGGCTTTTGTGATTCTTGTTGATCCAAGTCTAGAAGTGGAGTGGAAATGGAATGAGTGGATGATATGGTAAAGCTATGTGAGTTCTCAAGAGGGCTGGTGATACGCTCAATAGATTCTTCATTGGAACCACTCTGAGGACTATTGATATCAAGAGTTGCTTGCATCACTAGAGGAGATTTGCATTCAGACTTAGTAGCCACAACACTAGGTGGTTCATACCCAATTTCTTGGCATTTCAAATTGTTTGTAGATTGTTCCTGTTGATTGAATGTCTTAGGAGATAGTGGGAGTTGATCAACATGAAAGATATACTCACCACATCCCATGTCTTTAATCTTGAATTTTTCTTTTAGCTCTGTTTGTTTTGACGTAGAAGCTTTCAAGGATTCTGGATCCACATATGCTGAAGAAGGAACAACTTGTCGATTGACTGGGATTGTTATTTCTGATCTAGGTTGCAGATTGTTGCAATATATGAATGGATTGGATCCGCTTTGACGGTCACTTCAACTCCATTGTGTGGAAACTTGATACATCAATGATATGTAGAAGGGACAACACTCATCTCATGAATCCATGGACGTCCCAAGAGTATGTTGTATGTGAGATCTAGATCTAGGACTTGACAAACCACATCCTTTGTAACTGGCCCAACTCTGAGAGGTAAGGTGACTGTGCCCTTGGATGAACTCTCTTCATTATCATATGCTTTGATGGTAATTTTGTTTGTAGAATTCACAGCTTTATCAGAATATCCCAATTGTTTAATAGCGCTCAATGTACAAATGTTCAGACCTGCTCCTCCATCTATCAGGACTTGTTTTATTCGATGTTTGTGTATGAAGGCTTCAATGTGTAAAGGTGCACTATATGGCTGATTTATGGAGGTGTCATCGGCTTCTGTGAATGTAAGGGAGTGTGGAATGGAAAGGTATCCCACCATGGCTTGAAACTGGTTCATGTTCAGATCAGTAGGAACAACAGTTTCTCTCAAGATTTTGTCAAGAATGGATTTATTTGTGGGGGATATGCGCAAGAGTTCAAGTATGGAGATGAGCGTGGGTGTCTTCCCTAACTGTTCTACAAGGTCATAGTCAGGTTTGGTTGATGAGGAAGCAGTGTTTTTAGATGGAGCACCTTGAAAAGTGAATTTACCTCGGTGGGTTGTAACATGACATTCAAAGGTAGGTTCGGAAGAAGATCCAATGCCTTTCAGAACAATCTTGGGTCTCTGGGTAGAATTCTCAGGGGTTTTGTCCTTGATGATAATGGTAGAGACATAATTGTCCATCGAGATGTGATTGATGGTTGAATCATAGTTATAAGATGCTCTGGTATAGTTGGTCTGGTCATATGTGGCTGCAACTTTTCCCTTGTCATGCTTTGGGAATGGTTCCTTAAACATTTCATGTTCTTGATTGGATGAGTGTCCTTCAATCTCAATGTCACCTCTATCAATGAGATCTTGTATGATGTTCTTTAGTCGATGGTAATTTCTTGTCTTGTGGCCCTTGCTTTTATGAAATTCACAATACTCATCATCATTCCACCAATCTGGTTTGACCTTTGGCTCATATGGAGGTAGATCTGGAATTGTTATTATCTTGTTTGCCACTAGCTTCTTGAAAACTGATTCTAGTGGTTCTCCCAATGGGGTGTACTTCCTTCGTGACTTTGTTTGAGTATTCACTTGATTGTTGGTAGAGCTTGATCCAGAAAAAATGATTTTAGGTCACACTGTATTGGCATCAACAACACCATCATTGACTGTGTTCTTGTTTTTGTTCCAAAATCTTGGCTTATCTTTTCCTTTAAAGTCATCTTTATTTTCCTTGAATATCTTAATGACTCCTTGTTCAATTAGGACCTTCTCTATTGCTAAGCCTTTTTCAATGATGTCCTTGAAGGTGGACAAACAAGCTTTTCTTAGGTCATAACCAATGTCTTTGTTAACATTTTGGGTGAACATTTCTACCATTTGTTTTTGTGGAATTTCACAAGAGCATCTGCTGGCTAGATTTCTCCATCTTTGTAAAAATGATGCAAAAGACTCTCCCTCTTTTTGCTTGGTGTTGCACAAAGTAGTGACTGATATGTCTGTCTCTATATTGTAGGAGAAATGTTGAATAAATGCCTCTGCTAAGTCACCCCATGACTTAATTCCAGGTGGAAGTTGGGAGAACCATTCCATAGCTTGATTGCCTAGGCTCTATGGGAATAATCTCATCAAATATGTCTCATCTGCTACTATCTCAATGCAAGCTATGAAAAAATGTCTTATGTGTGCCTTAGGATCCCCTTTTCCTCTATACTTATCAAATTTAGGCATCACAAAGTGTGTAGGAAAAGGAGGCATTGGAATGCTCTTGTCAAATGGATAAGGACATATGTCTCTTATTGTGTATGTTGGCTTCAGTGTATTTATGTCCTCCATTTTCTTTTGTAAGTCCTTGATTTGTTGTTCCAAATTGTTCTTAGGTGGAGACCGACTTCTTGGACCATACCCCATGCTTGAGGCACCAATTGGAGGAGAAGCATGTTGCATATATGGATGATATTGATCGTACACATGTTCATATGGAGGAGGTCTATAGTGATGCTGCATATATGGACCACTTGGTATAGATTCATGTTGAGGAACGAAATATCTATTTTGTCCATGTATACCATACTCTACAGGCATGTCATGTTCTAATGTGTTGCCCCCAAATTTGACACGGGGTTTCCTTGTGTCCAAATTTTGAGCATGCCTTTGAATATCCAATTGCTTTGGTGGTTGATCCTTAGCATTGATATGTGATTGAGCATATTTCTCTGCATAAGACTTCCATAATGGTATACGAAGGTGAGTACCATATGCTTGACCATGTGTATGTGGAACCTCTGGTTTTTGAAACAAAGATGATGGTGATTCAAGCACAAGATGTGGTCTTCTATTGCCTCCACTATTAGGCCTCCTTTGATCCATGTTGGAGTGAGGTTGTTGCAAAGGTCAATTTTCCATTATTTGAGACATGTCAAAATCATGAGGTATCTTGGCTCCACTTTGTGCCATCATTTGTAAGAAGTATTGTCTAGCCCTCCTCATTATTTTCTCAACCAATCGATTGAAATGAGGATCCATAATGGATTCTTCCACATCTGCTGAATGTACTGAAAAGTTGTCCATATCATCATTGTGTGTATCATTGTTGTTTGTAGTGTCCATGTTCTCAACATTTGGAATGTTTCTATAGGCATCCATGTTAGGTAATGTAGTATGATCAGAATTGAAAAAGGTATCATTGTCATACTCATAAGAACTCATGTTTGCAGACTCTTGAGCCTCTTTAGTTTCTCTCCTAGATTTTTGAAGACAGGTTTCAACCATGAACTAGGTATTGACCGAGATGTGTGAGACTAGATGAAAATGGAAAAAGTATGGAAGACCAAGGGTTGGATGGAATGTAAATGAATCTGAAGTGTACTTGCAATGTCCAAAGTGTAAGACCAAGTATGTATGTAGTAGAGTAGGTGTGACTTCCAAAGAGAGGATAGTTTCTCTTGATGAGGTAAGTTGACCTTGACTCTAAGTAAGACCAAATGAGACCCAAAGATGATAGACCTTGATGAGGGACCACTTAGCAAAATGTTGTTGTATGTAGTGTGTTGACAAAGTATGATGAAGACAAGCAAGTGACCTTTTGACTCAAGTTTAGACAAATGTAAATTTAATGCAAGATGTAAAGCAATGATGGACTTTGTGAGACCCAAAGACAAGTTGAATGCTAGATGAAAACCTAGAGAAACAACCTAGGAAGCTCAAGAATTTTGAAACTAATTGCTCTTGTTTGCTGGACTATAAAATTTTTCCAATTTGTGAAGTTGTTGGTTGTGACCAAATCTGAATGTTTTACTGTTTTTCGTGACAAGAGGACACAGTGTTGATGAGAACTCAATGTTTTGCAAGTGTTTAGACTCAAAATGACTCCAAAAAAAAAAAAGTGTGTTGTTTGATGTAAAATTGTTTTACATACACTTGAAGACACAAAAGACACAATGTTTTGATGTTTGGTCTTGAATGTTTGATTGTTCAAAATAAGTCAAGCACAATTCTTATGGCTGGCCAAGACAATAGTTGTTGATCCCACATGAGGTTTTACCCCCGAGGCTACGCTATTCAGAGCAGATACTTAGATGCTTGACCTCACTAGCTCTACCCTCGGCACTCACTTCTCAGGTCAGCCAAGCATCAGTCGTCACAAAAACTCCTCGTGGCGAACTTTGTATCTCTACTAAGAATCGTATGTGTGTGGGTTGCTACCAGAGGTCCGACCTTCTGCCCCAACAACTAGAAGGATTTTGGCTTCTAAAACAAAAAGGTGCTAGTAAGGGCATCCGCTCGTGTGGCCATACATGCGGCATTTTCAGCTTTGTAAATACAGAAGGTTCCCAGCTGGTAGGGGTTACGCCCTACAATTGATCAAATAAATTTGATCAAACAGGTTTATGGGGAGACATAGTGTCGGTATGAACTAATCAGCACACGTTATCCATAGTTTTCACCATGAATACAGTTGTTTATAGTGGTTCGGAAGAGGTGGGTTTTCCTTGCTACCACTTGGGTCATTCTCTTCTCACTAGTAGTCCTAATGACCACACGGGAAGACAGGCCATCTAAAGATTAAACAAAAAAAGCCTATTGTTCAAGACACAAAAGACAATGATTCAATTTTAGTGCACCAATTGAAGTGTTTTCTAGTCTATGAAAACAAGGCACACAATAAAAATCCAAAAACCCTTGCCAAGGACCTGCAACAAAGATTTATTAGTAGTTTGGATTGTTTGAAATAATCACCCCTTACTGCAAGCACACAAGTTAGGTAAATTTTAGATCCAAAAGACTTTGTGAAATAGGGGCCTTCAACAATGCATTTTGTTAACCAATTCAAAGATATGATTCATCATAAAAAAATACCACCTGTAAAATTTCAAGAGATTTCCAGAAATGTAAGAAATCCAAAAAGTTTGCTAATTTGCTCCAAAAATTAATTTTTTATGAAAAATCATAAAAAATTCATATAAAATACAAATTTGATCCAAAAAATTTAAAATTTTTGCTAGAGAGTTCTGATGGTCTTTCAAACTTGCATAAAAAAATTTCTGCAACAAATCCAAGCAGTTTGTGAGATATGAGTAAAATAATGCAAAACCCTAATTTTTAAAGATCCAATTTTTGAGGAATGATTTTGCATCGAATTTAAAATCACAAAGAACAGATCCTATGTATAATTCTGAGATATTTCCAAAAATGTGAGAAAATCCAAAAAATTCTCTAATTTGCTCTCAAAATTAATTTTTTATGAAAAATCATAAAAAATTCATATAAATTGAACAAGTGATTCAAAAAATATGAAATTTATACTGAATCCTTCTGATACTTTTCTTAACCTACAAAAATATTTGATGCCAAAATTCAAAGCCGTTTGTGCTATCGGATCAATATAAGGAAAAACCCTAATTTTTAAAGATCAGATTTTTAGGGAAATATTTTGCATCAAAATTAAAATCACAAAGAATAGATCCTTTGTATAATTATGAGAGATTTCCAAAAATGTAAGAAAATCTGAAAAATTCTCTCATTTGCTCTCAAAATTAATTTTTTATGAAAAATCATAAAAAATTCATAGAAAATGAAATTGTGCTCCAAAAATTTTGAATTTTGGATTGAGAGCTCATGATACTTTCTTCAACTTGAAAAAAAAATTTGGTGCAAAATTTCCAAGCCGTTTGTGAGATATGATCAAATCTCTCCAAGATCTTGATTTTGTGTCCAAAACCCTAGCTGCACAAGATTATTCTCCAAATTGTTTTACAAAACAATAATATAGGGTTAGAAAAATCTGAAAAAAAACACAAATCTAGCAAAAATCCATGTCGCATGGGGTGTGCCAAAATGTTTATGGTGAAAATGGATAACAATAATAACGATATTGAAAGGCTAAATGAATTCAACCACAAAACCCTAGCCTAACAACAACAAAGATCCACCGTAACATATGAAGATTACCTAAGACAATGCAAATCAAATGAAATCACAAAGATTATACCATCACATGTCCAATAGGGTTTGGATCTCCAATCTTCCTATCTCCATTGATCTTGCTTGATATATTTGCTCTCAGATTTTATGTGCACAAGAGCTCAACAAAGAACGGAATGTGGTTGCAAGTAGGATCGCATATGTTCAAAAGCGTACTGTAGTCAAGTAGTCAACGGGGGGTTTGATAATGAAGGAAGCATCTCCTTATATAGAAGATGCTATATGAAATGGAGGGATAAGATTGAGAGGTGTAAAAGGAGGTCGACTATGATTAGAGGGTAGGTAAAAGAAATAATAAAATAATGAAAGGGGTCCAGTCCAGTCCAGTCCAGGGGATCTGTCATTGCCCATTGAGGAGATGGCCTTTTCAATTTCCTCTTTTGAGATGGGGCTCCCTAGAAACTCAATGTCCTCCTCATGAAGCTTAGGTGGGATCAACTCCTTAATGAGCACCCTGGCAGCCCTAAGTTCATCATTTACATTTGCTGCAGTGAATAAGTTTTGGTAGAACTGAGTGAAGCACTTGAGGATCTCCTTTGTGTCAGTAATGTGGGTATTTTTTTCCCAAATAGAATTGACGCTCTCTTTTTCCTCTTTGACCTTAAGCATTTGAAAGAAAAATTTTGAACCCTTGTCCCCCGAATCCAACCAATTCAATTTGGCTCTAGTTTTCAACCCTCTAACCTTCTCATTCTGAATTTTCCTAAGTTGGTTCTTGATTGACACCAAGGTGTTAGAAAGGCTTTCATCATTAGGTGAGTCCTGAAGGTTCATCTCTGCATTACAAATATCTTCCTGAAGAAGCCTCTCAACCCTCCTGGCATCCTTGGCTTTCTTTTTTCCTACTGTTTGATAGAGGGTGGTCCAACTTTTAATGTTCAGATTCCATTTGTCAATATTAGATTGTCGGTGCTACTCTTTCATGTTAAACAATCTGACAAAGGCCACGACAGAGCAGAGATCCTCATCCTCCAAGAGCCTAGTGTTTAAAGTGAAGGAGACAGGTTTTGTAGAAGGAGGGTGACAAGAGGAGGATAGATCAATACCCATTAGTATGGGATGATAGTCTAAAAGTGTGTATGGGGAGATAGAGTATTGATCTCCATTAGTTCCTTTGATAATGTCAAAGTGGTTTTTATTGAAGTAGAGTCTGTCCAGCCTGTAATAGATTCTCTTATTCAGCTGCTAGTAGTTACACCAAGTATACCACACAGTGTTCAAATGGCCTTTCCTTCCAGCAATAGGGTCAACAAGATGCAGTTTATTAATCATTCTGTCCCACTGCAGCCTTTCCATACTCTTCCATTCAAATTTGTTGCCTCCTTTTTTGTCATTTGCATGTTCAATCATATTGAAATCACCCCCCACAATCCAAGGGATGTCCTCCAAACGCACTATCCAGTTCCAAAGCTCCCCCTCTCTCTATATTCATTAGGGGCATATACAGAGCAGATACCAAACTTTTGGTCATCTAGCTGAATAGAAACCTAGATAGCCCTAGCACAAGGGAATTGACCCCAATCAATCACTTTGTTAGCCCATCTAGGGCTAAGTAGTATGGCTGTACTGCCTTTACCCTTGGAGTGGTTAGTGCAAAAGGATGTAGCCTCCCTCCAAATACATTTGAGGCCGATTTGCAAAGTGAAGCCAACTGCCTTTAGCTCTTGAAGGAGGAGACAATCCATGTCTTTATGTCCATTAAGGAATCTCTTAATGATATATTTCCTATCAGGAGCCTCAAGGCCCCTGATATTCCAAGAGATTGTTTTCAGCATGGCTGACTTTATTGGGAGGGGTCCATTTGGGATTTAAATCCCTCAAAGCATTTGGGCCAATCCTCTTTATTTGTGATATTACTAGCATCAAATGCAATGGAGGAACAAGGTCTACCTCTCTTTTTCCTTGCCTCAGATATCTGTTCGGGGCCAAGGGATTCCTTCCTAGAGGAGCTATCTTTGCTATTTTTGGGGGATCTCTTCCTTCTGGACTTCCTGTATTTGACCATAGTGAACCCCTTTGGTGCTTCTACCGAGACTTGCTCAAAATTGGTGCACCCAAGGGTAAGGGGATCCATGTTGATCTCATTGCCTTGTGTTACAGTCTGCTCTACATTCAAGGCATCAATAGGGGTGCTAGAAGAACAATAGGTACTACTATCAGGGTCTCACACGAAGGCCTCTGACCCATTAGATGCACCTAGAGGATCTACCAATATTTCACCCATAGTAGAATTGTATCCACAATCCTTCAAATCTAGGGTAGGAGGATTAATCTCATCTATTTTAATTTCTTCAATAGGTCCCCTACATGCAGCCAATTCTAGGCCCTGCCCAGAGGCACTGCTAGGGGTATCTAATATAGGTGATGCACCCCTATCCTAGCCCTCAAGGCCAGACATCTACCATGAGGAGGCTTCAATTTCCAATTTCTGCTTGTGGAGATCTTTCTCAAGAATCTTCCTCGCCTCAACAACTCTTCTCAAATTTTCCAACACAAGTTGTTATGCATTCTGGGATCTCGGGCCCGAGTGAAATTTGGGGTTATCAACAAGCTCGGAGGGTTCAAAAGGGGGGATTGAGTAGCGGATAGGGCATCTTTAATAACATTACTATAATTTAGAATAGAAGCAGCCATCGAGGGAGCCGAAGAGGAGGGGGGATCAAGAGGGTGGGGGATAGCCAGAGATGGGGGAAGATGTCTGATGGGGGAGGAGTGGGGGGATGAGAGTGGGCAAAGGTAGTCGAAGGAGGTTTGAAGGGAGAAGATGGGGGTTCGGAGGGTGGAGGACCAGAGGAGGGGTTTTTGGCCCTGATATTTTTCTAAGACAGTAATGGGCATTTTCTCCTGAAATGACCATTCACTTTACAATAATGGCAAGCATCTATACCACCCATGTACTCAATTGGGCAACAAAAGGTTTTATTATCAAAGCAGATAGCAATTTCGGCGGGGTATAAAAGACCCACTGTTAGGGCTATGAGTAACCTAGCATCGAGATGTGGAAGAACCGAGGGGGAGGAGTCGATTTTTACAATTTTGCCTAAGGGTTCGATAATCCTATCTATACAAGACCAGAGAAAAGGGAGAATATTTTTTTATAGTTATCCACTTTGGACTAGAAAGGGCAAGAATTTCATCATTACAAGACTCAGGGTCCCAACAAACTGCCCTGAAAGTCGAATTCCCTACGGACGAGTATTGTTTATTAACAATTTTTCTTTGGCTTTCCTTATTATAAAAAAAATTAAGAACAACCCCTTCAGAATCATTCTACAAAATGAATAATGAAACCCTAATTTATTGACCCACACATCTTGCAGCCATTTGTTCATATATTGACGAGATGGTATCTTATTTACATCAAACGCGGCAAAAAAATTAGTCGAGTCCCTAAGCCTAGAAATCTCAGAGGAAATAGCAGAAAGCATTGAACCATTGGGTTTAATGATGATGCAATTGTAGGGGGAAACCTCACCTTCTTCTTGCGCGATATGGGTTGCATCTTCATGCTATGTCGCGGCCTCAAATCTTGCATCAATAGGGAAAATAAGTCATTTTCCCTCCACCGCCTGGTTGAAGGTCTTCCATTTCGGGCGCTCATTCTCGGCTGCATGAAGATTGTGGGGTGTATCATTGCTTTGGACTCCTTTATTTGCCTCCATTAATTGTGGTAGGCCTGCAATAACTGTTTGAGGGCTGCCCAGCAAAGCCAAAGAGCCTTTGCACGTGGGGACGGTCTGCAACCAGCGACGCCCTCAGAAGATGTGCCCTAGTTGTAGAGAGATCCTCCAATATTATCCCTTTTGTAATTATTGTATAGGGTCAACATTGAATATCTTTTGTATTGTAAGCCGACATAAGGCATATTGTTTGTAGAGGGTATAAAAGACAGTCTGTTAGGTCATTTTGATATATGACAAGGTAGTAGAACTGTGTAATGTGAAGGATATGTATGTAGGTCATTTGTATGTGAATGCTATATCATACAATGATCAGTAGATGGTTTGTAAAGCATTTTTGGAGGAAAGGTGATACCGGTAGAAGGGTTCAGGGTTTATGAACCCGTGCAAAACATAGCTATAACTGAAACTCTTTTGGCATTGCAGATTCATTTTGTGAGTTCACCATTATTGTTTTATCTCAGCAGAAGCTTGTAGTTAGTGAGACTCTTTTGTGTTGAGCACTGTGCTCTAGGCAGTGTGCCTTCCTATATGTGTAGGCCCCATGCTATGTAATATCTTTCATATGGCTAGTGAATTGACATTGTGGGTCACAAATCCCACCGTGGTTTTTCCTCTTTGGGGTTTTCCACGTATAAATTCAGTGTGTTATGGTGTTCATTCATGTGGCTGATTTATATGTTTCCTCATTTACCGGTTTATATGTGTATGTTATAAAAAGTTAAAATCTTGTATTACCGGCAAAACACTGATTCACCCCCCTCTCAGTGTTCTTGGATTCATTGTATTCCAACACAATCAGTAGAAATTGATTCTTGTATATGATGAAAATGGAATGATAAAACCCAATAAAGATCTAATCACATAAATCCCTATTCCTACAATTAAGAAACCAACAAAGATCTAAATACATAAAACCCTAGTTCTACAATTAAGAATCCACCATACACCAATGAAGAACCTAAAACATGTAAAACATCAAAACATGAAAAATTATACCATTCACATCCTTAGTAGGGTTTGATCTCCATTGCTTCCTATCTCCATTGATCTTGTTTGATATAGTTGCCCTCAAATTTTGTAAAATGCACAAGAGCTCAACAAAGAATGGATTGTGGTTGTGTAGATGTTTGATTGCATAAGATTCTTAGGGTTATGAAAGGATGAAGGAATCCTCTTATATAGAAGACACCTTAAAAATGGAGGACTAAGATTAAGAGGTGAAAGGGATAAATGGTCAGCTAGGATTAAAGGGTATGTAGAGGAAAAAATAAAATATTAGAGAGGTGGTTAGGATAAAATCAAGAGATAAATGACAAGTGTCATGGAGGGAAAAAATCTAATGAAATAATTAAATAAATAAATATCTATTTAATAAATAGAAGAAGTAGGACAAGTTTAATTACTAAAATATTAATTTAATTTTGGGGAAAGGATAATTTAAATAAATAAAAATATTTATTTAAATAGGGAAAGACTAGAAAAGGATAAATGAATTAATTAAATAAAGAAAAATCTATTAAATTAATAGAAGACTTACGATAAAATAATTAAATAAATAAAATATTTATTTAATTAGGCTAAGACAATTTTAGGTGTCTACATTTTGCCCCTCTTTAAGACAATGCAGGTTGTCGCATTAGCTCAAAGAAGATATGATTAATTGATACAACATTTTCCCCAAGTAAGGAAGACGACATGCCCCCCTTGAGAGATTGGGTGATTTTTTTTTAAAAATTACGGACAATCTCTCAAAAAGAAAGAAAGGCTAGAAGGGATAAAGATAAGGAGACATGTTTAGATGGGTGAAAACTAGACTCTAAAGGGATCAACAAGTAGGAAAATGGCAACGAGAGGCAATCAAAACCAATTAGGGCTCCACAACCTATATATAGAGGCTAAGGGGAGAAACACAGTCATTTGCATCCATAGAATTTGAGAGCTCAAAGAGCAAAGCATCCAAGGAGCTTAAAGGAACAATCAACAATCAAGGAGCGATGGCAGTTAGATTGCATCGATTCGATCAGGTCCGATGGTTTGAGGAGCATGCAGACATGGGCGAGCTAGTATGTACCTCAAACTTGCTCGTTTCTTTAACATTTAACACATTCATTAGGCTAGATTGTAGGCTTAGACAAAAACGTGAAATCGGTGCTTAGGGTTTTAAAAGCATATATGTTAAGTTCGAGTGCGTATGTGAGACAATTATGCATATAGGTATAGTATGTCCACGTATGTGTTTGTAATTGTGTTTGCATCAAGTATTTCTACATTTATGATTTTGGGTTGCGTATAGGATATTTTGTCGCATATGTGCGGAGAAGCGCTGCATATATGTTCAAAATCATGTGTGTGCAAGGTAAAATTGTGTTTATGCAATTATAGTGTGTATAGGTATTACCTTATCATGTATGTGTGTAGGAAGTTTGAAATAAATAGTTCTATGATATACATACACTATCGATTGGATAAATTATAGAGAGGATACACTCAGATAGGTGCCTTAACTAGGATAAAGTAAAATTAGGGCGGGAATCAACAACCACGTGATAAACATGTATAGCCAATTGGATAAACTATCAAGATGATAAACTTAAACAACTCCCCCTAGTTAGATAGGATGCTAAGCAAATCTAGGATAAGCCATCGCATTGATAAAATCCAGCGAGTGCTCTAACAGGATAAAATTAAGACTAAGTGAAATGTGATAAACATATACATTGATAGGATGTAGGGCCATGTGATTGACACAAGCACTATGAGGATAAATCTTGATGAGTAGTACCATATGATAAACATAAGCACCACTAGGCTAGGATAGAATAAGCATTACTATGTGATAGACATCACTACTACGAGGAGTGATGTGATTGATCTTATATGATTGCAGGGGTATCTAGCTAAACTGGAGTCAGAAGGGAGATTCCCTATGACCCAACGACTACGATCAAATCTGATTGTTGAGGATCACATGATGATAGAGGCCATGGGTTTATGTCACATCATGTTCATGCTTGAGATTTGGGCAGATATAAGATTGTTGACTGCGCTTGCAGAGAGATGGTACTTCGAGACATGCTCATTTCATTTCTCGACCAATGAGATGTCAGTCACTCTAAATGATGTATACAAGATACTATAGATATAGATCAGAGTTGAGCTACTGGTCTATGATTAAGAGGGGTATGCAAATGCTTTATGATGAGTGTTTGGAGATCCCGAGCTTGATATCAGAGGAGGTCATGTGAGTTGGGAGGTTATGTACACTAGCAGGCATACACTAGCTATAGTGGTGGGACAGGTTATTAGCGGATTCTTATGTCCTAATAGGGTAACTCATGGATTGGCTACTAAGTGGGGGAGAGCATTGGAGATTCTCATGACTCAGAGGGTGAGGTTTGTATTGGGACCTGTAGCATCGTAAATTGTACACCCTTAATTGGGTGGTACAATTCCACTCTTAGGTTAGCACCCACCTTATTGTGTTTGCGTCTTGCATTTAAAATCCCCCCTTAATCATTTAGCTAATTAATTTAATTAAATTTAAGGTCTTCTTTCATCTCTCTACACATCATAAAATTGGGCCCTTTACCCTAAGTGTGCCCTTTTTTTATTCCTCCAATTAATCATTTCATCAAATACCCTAATTATGTCGTATTTCAACCTTGAAGGCCTGATTTCACATATCTAGACATATCAAATTCCCATATACTCTTGGAATTCACTCTAAAATCACAATAGCTTGCTTCCCCGAAAATTAGCGAAAAGTTGGTTGGACCGTGTGTTCGGACCATGTTGGTACCAACATGGTCCTGACTCTTTCTCCCCAAATTTCAGGAGCATGTTTTGGCGGTATTTTAATATTCAAATCCAAGCGATTGGTGAAAAATATTATTTCTAGGGCGGTCTGTGACTCAAAACAAAGTTAGGTTCTCCTACATAAAGCCTTCCTTTCCTCATTTGAAGGATCCAAGATCTAGCGATTGAAGGAGACTCTTGTGAAGTGAAAGTGCAGGTTATGTGAAGTCTACAACAACAAATCAAACATTTATCAAACCTTCATCAATCATTTTCAATATCCATTAGGAGCTTTGAAGACATTGAAGAATAATAGGAGATCACTGACTGTTGATTGTGTTGGCATTATGGGAACCGGTATTAGGACATAATGATATTGTATGTTGTCATTGATGTCAATATGTGATATAAAGTGAACCGGCATATGTGATATGTGGGAAGAGAGAACTGACATATGTGTAAACCGGTATATATGCCAAAGTGAAGCGGTATATTTGTTCAAGATGAACCGGCATGCAGTTATGGGAACCGGCACATGGAAGCATTGTATGACTACCGATTGGTAGGTAGTTTCCACTTCAGGATTTTCGGTTGGAGTACCTCAAGCCTGTGTGACTCAATCGGTGATCTTTGTGTGATGAGTTAGCAGTATAATGGTGAACAGATTGTGTTGCCATGTAAGCCCTGTGCGCGTGAAGGATCTTGCATGAAGAAGACTATTCCTATCTACCTCGGGAATGTGTGAAGTTTTGTCAAATGGTGATAACGCGTGATGGGTTATCAGCCGCCATGAAATTGGTGGATAGTGGACGATGGAGAATGTCTCAAGATTGATTCAAGATTGTTGCATTTAATGCAATATGATTCAATGATTAGGATTGAACCGCTTGAATTTCTTAACCTAACAGGTTTAGGGTTTAGGGGTTTTGCTACCGACTTGTCTGTTTCCTATAAGGTCGATGTTGTGTTTCTTTCTAAGGTTGTTGGCAAAAGTTTTGTGTGTGTATCCAAGGAAAGTGATACGCGATTCTTGCCAGACCAAAGGAGAGAAGAGATACTTGCAAAGTGTATGTGCAGAAGGTGAAGAGGAGCCAAAACGGATCTGCATTATCATTGAGTGCTGTTACCAGATCATTGTAATTCTTGTTGATCTTTAACTACTTAAATAGTTGTGAAATCCCCTAACAGGGTAGCCTTAACCGGCTTGATACAAATCCCCTAACAGGGTAGCTTTAATCGGCTTGATACAAATCCCCTAATAGGGTAACTCGAAGTTAATGAGTTCTGGGAAGCTATAGAGCTCTGGAGATCCTTTAGCTATTGAGTTCTTGAAATCCTCTAACAAGGTAACCCTAACCAGGTTTAGCCCTTAACCAGGTATTGTAGCCATCCCTTAACTGGGTGATCCCTAACAGGATCGGTTCCTAGCAGAACCTATTGTAATGTCTTTAACCGGACAAGGCTCCTAACAGAGGAGTTCAAAAGCAGCTTGTGGGTATTCATTTCCACTGTGGTTTTTCCCAGTTGGGTTTCCATGTGAAAAATATGTGTGTCATGTGTGATGCTTTTATCTTGTGATTCTTTGTTATTACCTGTTGAGCATATGATGGTTCTATGTTTTATGCCTATCTATAAAACATATTGAACTAACTGTTATGAAGATCTGATGATAGTTTACCTGTTCATGCATGAGGGTGTAATGGTACTATAGTATTGAGCTAAGAGGAAAGCTTAGTGAGTGACCGGTTTATGATTGTTTGAGTTGTTCTTGGTCTTACCGGTTGCACTCTGTTTCAACCAGTATCCCTGTTTGCCAGTCATTTGGAGTATTTGCTATCAAACTGGTTTTGGACTGTATTTGTGTTTGTACTGATTCACCCCCCCCTCTTAGTACCGGTTTGGTACTATTCGTTCATCATTAAGTTATCATATTGGCTTGTACCTCTCCCTTAGGGTTTGGTATGGTTTCATGTTATTTTCATGTCTTTGTATGAGCTTCATAGCATTCATTTTTCAGATTTACTTACATTCATGATTTAGATCCATTATTGCACTTGTGATTTGAAGCATTTACTTTTACATTTACACTCATTTAGGGTTTACTCTCCAAAGCATAGGGTAGAACTCTAGATCTACTTTCCTTTTCATTTAGGATCTTGCATATACACAAGATTCTTGCACACACATTTTCAGTACATTATTGACTATTTGTGGAGGTTTAAATCACCAAAACAAGGGGTTTGACTAAGGCAAAACCCTATATATCCACCTAGACACCATTTTTCCAGTTGCAGTTGTAGGTGTAGGTACAAGAATCCGATGAATGCACGAATTTCCAGACCGACAGAACACACAGATGCAGACTTAGCTTCAGAAGTAGATCCTAATTTCCAGGGACCAAGGCATGGCACCTTGTTCCCCCTATTTTGCAACATTTTTTGGCAGTTTTGCATCTTTGAGTCTCAAGGTCTCAAATCCAAAAGTTTAGCTCTCTGCAGTATCAGGGACTAGGGCATGGTGCCCTAGACCTGCATAGTTGCATCAAATTTTAGTGCTAGGTACACATTAGAATTCCCCTTTTTGCTCTGTGCTCAGTTTCTCTGTTTCAGTTTTGTCAATTTCTGCATTTTCAAGTTTATACTTGTTTCCTTGTTCATCTCCTAGCATAGTTGATCATTGCATCATATTTTGCACATCTCCTCTTCATTACAACAAAGGAATAGAAACCCTAAGGGATATTCCTTGACCCTCTCTCTCTTACAAGAAGTGGTCAAAGTGAAATATCTCCCTAGGCTCTTTCGTATTCTAATGTGTGTATGAGAGTGGGATTAGGTATTAACCACTTAGCTCCATTTTTATGCATCACATGACCATGTACTAGTGCATTTATATCATGAGTTGCATCAGTTTGTGTACCTAGGTTGTTGTGGAATTGGTTGTGGGGTGACTCTACTATAGGTTTGGGTTTACGAGCATATAGCTGTTACTAGGCCAGTGCACTTCTGATTCAGAGGACATGGGTAATATTATGTGCATATGTATGGTATGATCACTTCTTAGCCATGACTAGGGAAGTTAGAGTACTGGTGGTGAGTGAATATGAGAAAAATGTTAAGACAGTTAGATGCATAAACAAAATTAAAAAATACTAATAAAACACTCAAAATAGAAAATAACTTTTTATACCTTCCTCTTTCTCCTCCGATTGAGCTTGAAGTGGAGTGCACCCTTGATGTCCACTTGATTTTCTCCTTGAATGAGGATTGTGGATTGCTCTCCACTACACAACAAAGTAGGATAGGATGAGTGATTGAATGTGATGGATTTGGCTAAGTGTGGGAGAATTTTGGCATAATAAAGGTATGATGGATGATTATTAAGCTCACTTGTACAAAATAAGATTACTAACTTGATGGATATTGAAATGAGGGGAGGAGAATCCAATTTATAAATTGGAGGAGGGCAAAATGGAGGGTGGAGATTAAAGGAAAGTGGTGGGAAGGATTGAGAGTACAAGGTTTGGGGTTCAAGAGATTTTTCATAAAGGCATTTCTTGTCTCCATACTTGTCAAGGTGCATGGGGAAGAGATCCTTAGGCACATTGGAGAAATAAAAAGGAATTAAAAATCCCTTGGGAAGGGACAAATAAATTAAAAATTCCCAACTAGAATATTCCATAAGAAGAATAAAGGAGAAAAGGAATTAAAAATTCCTTGGGAAGAGAGGGCATGAGAATGTGCAAAGGATTTTAAATCCTTTGACATGACCAAAGTAGGTGTATTTAAGGTTTGGAAGGTGAGAGGGGAAATCCATTTATGGCAAAGGGTTGACTTGCTCTTAATCTTGGGGATTAGGATTGCACAAATGATTAAGATAGGTGATTAGGTGGGTTAATGAGAGATTAGAGTGCAAGTGGGAAAGTTAGGAGGATGTGACATGAGGAGAGAGAATGGTTGGAGGAATATAAAATTGCAGGATAATGCTAATCATGGTTCTAGAAGAATTAATTAGGCTAAGTGAAGATTAGAAGAAGTGATTTGTAGGAATCACATGATTAAGGTTAATTAATTAAGATTAATTAACTAGTAGGAGATTTGGAAGAAATAATGATTAAGATGACTTTAAAAGAATTGAGAAAATAATTAATTTATTGATAAATTAACTATTGGGCTATAGTGATAAATCAATTAAAATTAATTTAAATAATATTAAGAAGAATAGGGGTGAACATAATTGAATAACTTAATTATGTATAAAGACTTAAATTAATTAAATATTTAATTTAATTAATTTTAGGCATCTACATTTTGCCCCTCTTTTACGCAGTAGCAAAATTGGTAGTGGGTAAAAGACAGAAAAAGATGCTCTAATGTGAAGATGCAGGTGGTATATGCCCCCTTGAGAATTTAACCAATAAATTAATTTCTTTTTTTTGGGGGAAAATTCTCGAAAAGAAGAAAAATAACGATAAGATGGAACAAAAAGGGAAGAAGAAGGAAAAAAAGAAAAAGAATTTGGAAGAAAAGGGCGAAGGGAGGCCCTATATAAGCCACACAGGGCCCAAGGAGGGGTTATTGTCACACACATAGTTGAAAGGGTCCAAAGAGCGTAGAGTGAAAGAAAGCCATTGCCCACATTCCACACCACAAGCATTGCGCTGAGAGAGTTTGAGGGTACTAGCGACTGAATGAGTATGGCCCACTAGTATGTACCTTGACCTTGACCTTGTGTTTGAGTAGCTTAGCATTTATTATAGTCATAAATGAGGGGGAAAATTTTGGTGGGGAGCAGATACCAATTGTCATTTCGGTGTCTACAATGAGGATCATCGCCTGCGTAGACGATCCCTCATCCACGCAGAGGACCAATATTTGTGCAGAGGATCAATGTACGCACAATCATTGATCTAGCTAATCCATGGATTAGCGTCTCTACAATGGGGAAAGGGGGATGTGGGAAGAAAATTATGGTTCGACATCTCCAAATTGCAGAACAATGCAAGGGGCGTAGTTTCGGCATCTCTTCCTGGGCAATGCCATCTCCGCTATAGAGGGAATAGGGAAGAAATTGAAAGGGGTAAAAATGAATGAGGGGATTTAACTGGATGCCCCAAGGCTAGAATAGAAAGGCTAATGAGGTGGTTTTCATGATTGCAAGAGGATCCTATGATCATAGGGTCATGGGATCACTGGCCTCCCATGATGGCGCTCTGGCGGCAACTGACAGGGGATAATTGGACTACATTGTCATGGCTCAGTCTAGGATTTGTCGCACAATGGCCCCATATTCATTGGCTTGCAACTATGACGACAGTAATGGTGGAGCAATAACACAACTAGACGTGCACCTTTCACTTGCCTACAAGTGAAGCTAGCATCACTCTCCTAGATGTATGGCATATCCTAAAGGTACCTATTAGAGGTGTGATTCTAGAGTATCAGTTAGATGGAGATGAGTGGTACATGCACAATATTTGTGATACTGACGATCTGCCTATGGATTGCATGCAGATGGTGTTGGAGCCATGTCAGGAGATACCATATCTCATTTTGGTTATATGTGGTCTTATCAGTGGACGCATGATGCCAGACTTGAGTGGACATGATTTTTCTATAGGATGGTCAAGGTGCTTGTATTATATGATGGAGGATGGGGTGCAATATGCTTGAGGTGCTGCCATATTGGGGAAACTTTATGATGATATGCATATGTGTGTATATTAATGTTATAAGAACATTGGGACCAACGTGACGCTCCTACATATATGGGCATGGGAGTATATTGTAGTCACATGGTTGATTGGTGTATAGGACAAAGGGAGGAGGTACCCCTATGTTGATAGATACAAGGGACTTTTGCATTATACCCAAGTCGATGCTATATGGTTTTGGAGGTGGATTTTTGATGAGCTTATGGAGTTCACATGGTGACCATTCCATGATTTTGAAAGATGACAACTGGACATTTTGCTTGCCTAGGTCTAGACATAGTGTTAGTTATCTAGTCAGACCATCTATGTTATAGACTAGTACTTACCACACAAAGTCATGAGATAGTTTGGTCATGTACAAGATATAATTAGCTATGAACGCATGCATCCACAAATTACTAGGGAGTGTGAAACATGGGGGGATGCAGTCGGGCTTTATGAGGTCCAACTAAGTTGGATAGGAGCAACATCAGTTGATTGGGAGGAGCACCCTGAGATAGTAGATCCCAGGTGTACAGGTTCTTACATGGCATGGTGGGATGTGCATAGGCCTATTTGGTTGACTGTGTCAGGGAGGTTGGAGGTTGATGAGGTTGCACCATTGGTTGATGAGATCCTTGGAGGAGAGGGAGATGATCTAGGGGATGGAGGAGGAGGTGGAGGAGATAGGGGGAGGTGACGATTACCCAAGAGAGGAGGGAGAAGACAAACACATGCAATAGCAATGGTGCCAGTGTAGGTATGCGCAATATGATAGGTAGGGGCTCCAACATAGTGGATTGAGGCCGCAACATAGGTACAAGGATTGCCAGTGAGAGGGGAAAAGCTGATGGATGTGGAGAGAGGGAAGGATAGGGGAGGGGATGGAGTAGGACAAGTTCCTCAGGTCATTTGGGACCAGGGCATTTTGGATAGGGATACAGAGAGGGCTCAAGCTCAGAGCTTGGAGGAGCAACTGGCCATCGAGAGACAAAGGGATGAGTAGGAGAGCGTCAAGGTAGATAACTTGTAGTTCAAGCTTGATTAGGTGAGGGAGGAGGGGCATGCTCTTCACAGGGATCTAGAGGTTGCTATCTTGGAGTGAGATAGTTATAGGATGGAGGTCGAGACCACCTCTAAGCTATTAGGGGTAGCCAGATCTGGGGGATCTATGAGGCAAATGGGGGAGGAGATCCAATAGATGGATGTGGAGTTGGAGGCACTCAGGGCTAGATTGAGTAGATCGGAGGCAGAGGCTGTGAGGCTCTGAGGAGAGAGGGATATTGCTCGAAAGCTACTGGTTCTGAGGGGATTCTCTGTAGTTAACACATAGATCATAGGTGTGCACCAACAAATTGAGAGGATGTCATATGAGACCGAGTATTATAGGGATCTATACCATCAGGAAATGCTAGTTGAGCAGAGGGAAACATTGTATACAAAGAGTGCTTGATCATATAGGACACTGAGCTATCTGTCAAGAGCCTCCATTGGGATGAGAGCACCATGACCACCTCTGATAGAAGATTTCAATGCAGGTGATAGGGAGAGCACATGCTAGTGCTCTTATATGTGTGACATTTTGACCCTTTGGGGTATATCATTGTACTATGGTTGGACACATTATGATTTTTTTTATATATATGAGTCATGATTTTGGTGGCGGTGTCTATGGAATTTATTATGGACTATTTATGGGCTTTATTATGGATGATTGATTTATGATGGATGATTGATGATTATTGATTTTTGATTATGATGATGCATAATATCTGACATGTTTGTGATGTAGGATGGATGTCTATATGATATGTATGCACATGTTTAGTTATGATGTTTCTAACATGTTGTGGATGCAGGATGGATGGATGTGACTTATGTGATTGTGTGAAATGTCATGATTATGCCTAACCTATGATGTATGCATAATGGGATTTGAGTGATTATGAGAAGGTGACTTAATGTATGATACTATATGTAGTGATGAAATGTAACGATAAGATATTTATTTCTATTGTGATTTGTAATGAGGATATATGAGATGCATATAATGATGTGTAAAATGCAATGTAGTGGATGAGCTTAACGTGCACATGATTTCTATATGTAATGTGATAATGATAATGATATGAATGTATCTAAATGACAATAATAATATGTGATTAAATGTTATTTCTTATGTAAGTGGATATAATGAATGCCATGTATGATGAGGATGATAATGAAAATGCAAATAAAATGATTAAGATGATGAAAATGTAAATGATAACATAACTAAATGAAAAATGGTAATGATAATGGAAATGTGATAACATAAATAAGAATGGTAATGAGATGATAGTAAAACTAAATGACAATGGCATGAACACGAAAATATAATGAAATGAAAATAAAAATAAGAGGATAATGATAATGCTAACTAAACGATGCAATAATGAAAATGCAAAATGCAACTACATGACATCCTACGTGTAGATGCAAATGGAAATGCACAATTTTTTGTAATGAGCCAACCATAATACATTGATATAGGACTAGACAAGAGAAAGAGAGTAAGGAAAATGAATAAATTGAAGTCTCTAAGACAGGGTAATGAAATAAACGGGTGATGAGTGATTTGCTGTTGTGTAGGTTTGGAGAGAAAACCTAGTTTAATATTTCCTTGGATGATCTACATCACTGATTATAGGAAACATGATGTTAAGATCTGAGGTGTGGACTAGACTCTCAAACCATAGGTATCTCTATGAACACAGGCTCACAAACATCATGATGATGTAAATGTGGGATCGTTGTATTGTACAAGAGAAACCCTCAAACACACCATACCATAAAATATGCCCTAATATATACCAACCTAGGACATACCAGGATATAAAATGATTAAGGCAACCTTAGATAGGAGTAGCCATAGGACACAAAGATGCAAATCAAAGAAAAAGATCAAAAATCATGCAAATGACATACACATGGCCAACTGACATCTCTTTCCAAGAGTAGGATTAGGATTATGATGATGTGCCAAATGTGGGAAGGATGCATCCCGATGGGCGAAGGTAACTGATAGGACTAATTAGGAAATAGAGTAGATGACATGGGCAAGTGAATGCAGATGTGAAACTGATTTTTGGGATTTGATTAAGCTTATGTGGATGGATGTTTGGATAATGTGCAAGTCAAGAAGAATCTCATCTTGATGGGATAATCTTAGAAAGCGGGGGAAAGCTCAGTGTGATGGGATGAAAGCTCAGTTTACTAGGACGATCCTTATTTGGGGTGTGAACAAAATCTCATCATCTAATGAGGGGAAGGCAAGTGCGAGGGATTTAATGCGAGTGATCAAAATGAAAGCAATCTACATAGGTGAGGGGAGTGGATTGATGGGATAAGTGGTGAATTAATGTCTTACATGACTAAAGGAATATGGATGCGATGCAGAGTGATGCAAGGGGGGGGGCGATGGTGTAATCTAAAACCACCATCATATTCTCACATGTGCAAACTCAGTAGAGAATTTTCAAAGTTTAAATGATTGATGCACAGTCCATCCATATAAAGGTAAGTTGTCTCATCAATGATATCAATAAATAAAAATTATGTTAGGTAGGATAGGTGTGATGGGAAGTGCATGTTGGGGGAACTAGGAGGCTAATAAATGGTTTACATTAAAGGATTATGAATGCTGGGTGGGCGACGAAGGTGATGTAAGAAGGGTGGGGGAAAGATAAATGTCCAAAGAGACAGTGGATTTGACTTATTTACCTTGATGCCTAGAACCAGGTTTTCACAAAGGCACTTGCCCATAGCACCACAAAGTGGTTTTCACTAATGGACGAACTAATTTTTCTTTTTCTTTTTTATCATTTTTTTTGTATTTTTTTGATTTTTTTCTATTTTTGAAGGCTGGTAACCTCTAAAGACTAGGTATAGAATCTCTTTAGATGCATGATGTTCATAGGGTCATCCAAAGGATCTCCTTCAGGTGTAGCCAACTGATGGACACTTGATCCATACTTTGCAGTGATGACAAAAGGTCCAAGCCAATTAGGCTCAAACTTGTCTTTCTTCTCACAATCATGGAGATTATTCTATTTTTCCACTAGTGCTAGGTCACCAATGTCAAATTACCGAGTTCTTAATTTCTTGTTGTAGCTCAGCTGAAGGCAATTCTGATATACCTGGAGATGATTTAAGGCCTTAAGAGGCCTTTCATACTAAAGTTCCAGCTCTTGTAATTTGGCTACTCTGTATCCTTCATCAGGAAGGATGTTCTATAGTGATACTCAAAGCGAGGGAATCTCGATCTCAAGGGGGAGGACGACTTTAGAATCAAAGACTAGGGAGTATGGGGTGGCTCCCATATGGGTGCGAATGCTTGTGCGGTAAGCCCAAAGAGTGAGATGGAGTTGCAAGTGCCAATCATGGCCAAATTCATTGAGTGTTTTCTCAAGGATCTTGACAAGAGTTTTATTTGAAGCCTCAACTTGACCATTACCTTTGATAGTCCTAAAAATAACTGCACATAAATTTTCACATTTGAGCCAAAATAATTGGTCATTCTGGATTTCATTTTGTCCCATGTGAAAGTTCAAGGTATAGGGTTTAGGGTTTGTGAATATCCGACTAAATCTTGTGAAGAAAAAACCCTAACCTTGTTATATTTTGTCGTTAGCTTTATCCACTTAAGCCAAGGGTCGGTTATTGTTGGCGGGGCCATTAGACTTCCTAAGCATTAAGTTATTTTCACTGGGCCCCTTATATTATCCTAAGTCTTAATATTCTAAGTATTTCGGCCGGTGGATAAAGGTAGTTTAAATCTGATGGTCTGCGCTTCTCCGTGGTCAAAAGTGCAAGGAAGATAAAGACAGCGGCATCATGAGATGATGCCACATGTTCTCGGTGGGGAAGGGCATGCTGGCAGTTTGACATTTTAAGACCTCATGTTACCGATTCTCAGGAGGTAAAAACTGGTTTACTAATGACCCTATCAATTAGCACATGTTTCAAATGGATGGTGATGTTATGATCTGGGCGAAAAGGTGCTCGATTTGTAATTTGTAAAGGTTAGTGGGTATTGTGGTTGCATGGTAAAGTGCAAACATATCTGATGGCTCTCATATCCCTGGGATATAAGTTACAAGAAGGTTATGGATTGTGACATCACAAGATGATGCCACGTGTCTCGGGCTGACCAGGAAAACCGATGATGGGGCCCCCGCCAACATTGGGTTAAGAGATGATATGACACTGATATGTCATGGGTTTAATGGGTCCACAAGCCCCGATGGAAGGTCAATTGCCACATTGACCATTAATGATCGTTTGATTTTCCAGGCTAGGCAAGATCTACGAGGGAGTTTTAAGTTGATTTTTAAAAGGGTCATTAAAGGTATTGGTTGTCACCCGCGCGAGAAAGATAGGATGAACATAATACAGGCTTGTCGACTTAGAATAGATAGTAGCAAGTTTGAAGTTTTTGAATGCTGAATCATCCCCGAGGGAGCTTGTAGAAGGTTTTTTTGAGTCAAATATTGATTAGACAAGCAAGGATGATTTCTGAGAGGCGTGAAAGGGTTGGAATAACTTCTAAGTTGGCTATGAAGGATTACGAGTTCTCCGATGAAATTAGAGATCGCCTGTTGATAGGGATTTTGAAGCAGAAAATGTACACTCATGGAAGAATAAAATTAGAAGAAAATCATTCGCACAAGGTGAGATTATGTAGGAGGCAGTGGATTGATAGCCTAAAGGTGACAGTGACCTAGGTTTGTAGGCATGGTTGTTGGAATCCATAGTTGGTAGGATGAGCAGAAAATATTAGGATAATGATTCTTCACATGAATAAGCACCGCCATTTTGAATCCAACTTCGGTTATAAATTTAGTAGGGTGGTGATAAATGGGTAGAAAAGGATAAAAATTTCTTCATTTTCTGAGAGCGGTTTTTCATCAGTAAAGAAGATGGTGTTTGAAAAGGATTATGCATGGAGTTGCTGTATGCTCTGTGATATCGAATGTATATTTTTTCTCCTATTTGAGTATGTTTATTGTCAGAGGGGTTGTGAAAGTGAGAAGGATTTCCAGAGGGGGCGTGAAAGATTTTTCTTATGAAGAAAGGCCACGCATGGCACAGCCTCTGCTTCTACTCTACCACTGGATGGTAGGGGGTTCTAAGAGGGAGCCCGCAGAGGAATGAAAGAAGGATTTGTTCGGGTGGGGAGTGGCAGTCAATCATCCATGTGACTGCATGGAAGTTGTGACCCCTCCCCAACATATCATGTTTCCCCTATAGCTCCTCCTTCCACTTTCTCTGATCCTGGGCATGAAGGCTTGAGGTCCTCTTCTATTTTAGAGGCGAATTTTCTTCCTGTCGGGACCCAATATCATTTCCAATAAGGGAGATGCTTTGTTGAATATAACGTAACATCTCACACTCCATCCAGAGGCATCGAGGTGATAATGGCATGGTCAAGCGGTTTTGCTTCTACCAATTTTCAGTTGAAAATATTGATTCATAGGTGCCAGCTCATGGATATAGAATATCTTTGTAACAAAACTGCATATGGCCTTTTAGGCCTAATTGTTGAAAATAAATCTGTTGTTGACATGTGTCTTTTGGCCTGAAGCTTGTTGCTCCCTTTTTCTTCTATAAAAAGGGAAATCAAGGCCATTAGATGGGTTTAGATTTTGCTGGAGTCTCTTGTATGTTCAGATTTTTCCTGTTCCTTGGGTTTTCTTTGTTTGGTTCCAATAGTGAGTGTAGGTGAAGTGAGCAAGCTGTAAAGTCATTTATAGAGAAAATAAAGAAGTTTTTTAGTGTCAACCTTTGCACAGGTTCTTGAAGGAGTTATATGTAAATTTCATCCTGTGACAAAAGTAGTATTTTTATTCAAATAAAAATAGAATTCTCATTCTTTTCTCTCCATTGTATGATTCTATCAGTTTTTGAGTGAAATGAACCAAGGGTTTATTTTATTCATTGCATTGTTGTGATGTATGTAGCTTTCTGTTTATTCTTCAGCCCAAGGGGTCAATTAAATTGCTTAAATAGAGTTGCAGAATGATAGGGCTTGTGCAAGGATTTTAGATAATCAGTTTGGGTTAGGATTTTAGGTATACTGTAAGGCAATATTATCTTAGATCTTATACTATTAGATGGAATTCTACCACATTTTTCAGTTTGCATTTTGTACCTTTAGGTACCCAATGGAGTAAGGCACTAATCACTACTTGTAGTTGTCTTTAAATATAAACCTTGTTTCATTTTAACTGATGAATCGCTATAATTTGTTGAATATCGGAATATCATTGCTAAGTTTTCATGTATGTTTGAGTTGTCCCACCTATCTCATTCTCCAGTTAGGTCGAGGATCACTAAAGGATTTTCCATCCTTGAGCATTCTCCCTTTTTGTCGAGCCCTTTTATGAGATAATATGCTTTTTTTCAGTGAATTTTTGAGTGTGGTGCAGAGATCAAGAAGTTCACTAAAGGGATTACCCTCCCAGGTCTTGAAGAGCCCAAAGTGTAGAAGGATTTGCAGAAATCCTTGTCGCAGTTGGTCCAAGCTTGAAGGATATTGACAGTTGGAAGTGGCTTTCCATAGGTATTCAGAGGAATCAGCTTGGGCTCTACCTTGTAGCAATGTAAACCCATTTTCAGGAACCAACAAACTTGTGGGTAATAAGGGGTGTAAAAGTGGTGTTGGATGGAAAACTCTTGACATAATTCTTTAACATCTTGATTTTTGAAGGGTATGCCATTGTCAGTAATGATAAATTTGGGAATTCCATAGCAGTAGATTAAGTAATTCAAGATGAACTTGGATATCTACTTGCTAGTGGTGAAAGTGAGGGGTATGGCTTCCACCCACTTAGTAAAATATTTTGTAGCAGTTATTATGAATTTATGACCATTGGATGAGGCGGGGTGGATTTTACCTATGAGATTGAGCCCCCACTAAGAGAAGGGCCAAGGTGTGATAATTGACTGCAGGTCCTGATAAGACGCATGAATCTTGTCACAATGTTTCTGACAAGGGGTACATTTCTTCACATAATGATAGGCATCTTCTTCTATTGTTAGACAATAGTATTCGATGCATAAGAGATTCTTAGCCAAAGTGAGGCCACTTGAGTGCGCTCCATAGATACCTTCATGCACTTCACATATTGCTTGTTCAACCTCGTCTTTGTCTAAACACCTTAGGAGGGTTCCGTTGAAGTTCCTTCAAAATAGGGTATCACTAAGGATAAGGTAGCAAGCAGATTGGCGGATGAATGTTTGTTGTTGGGTTTTAGTGAGGTGAGGGGGGATGATGTTGTCTCAAAGGTAGGTGAAGGTTTCTTGGTACCATGGGGAATTAGGACCAATGAGGATGTTGTCACCTTCTAGTTTTTGAAAAAATTAAAGGTTGCTATATAAAATTTGCTAAGGTATGAAAAAGTACACCACTGAAAAGCTATTAGAGAAGGTCCTTTTGAGAGCTAATAAGTTGGGATCCAGTAAACTTCATGAGAAATCACTTGGAGAATGTGTTGGACACATTCCATTAAGTCCATATATCCATCTGCAAGCTCCTACAATCAGTTTTAACATGTTTTTGATGCACATACTTTTAGGGGTTTGCACAAATCTGCATAGTTCACATTTCCAGGAAAGCCTAAGTAGCCTACTTTGGAGGTTTATAACTTGCACCCTGTTAATTGTCATCAGGAAATTATTGTTCCCCTGTGTTCCCTGCAAAATTATGTACTACCCTGCTCATTTTCAGACTCTTATGATTTCATTTGACCTGTTTGCCAAAGCCAAATCATTTGTAATTTGTTGTTTTATGCAAATCAGACTGTAAAACAGAAGTTCAGTACCCTTTTTGGAATTTTGTATCTCACACCCGATTGAACTGCAATTAAAAGTGGTAGTACACCATGAATATCTATAGGTTTTTCTACCATCTACCCAATTTTTATTCCCCCAGCTCTTCGTTTGGTCAGTTTTCAAGGCTCATTCCATATAGACTTTTTCAGTGTTTCAGAAACATGTAAATGGGCCGCTTTGAGCATTAATATCTTTCACTCGAATGATTATTTTCTCAAATCAATTGGTCCATGAGATTCCTTGTAATGAAATGATTATGTCTTCCAGTTTCCAGCTCTTCATGATTTCATCTGATATGTTTTCAAAATTGTTTTGAAACTGGGTTTGAAGAGGTTTCTGGCAGTTTTCAGTGCAGAAACAACTAAGTAGTGAACTTTGGGGATTAGAATCTTGCAACTTAGTAAGTGATAAGGAAATATATTTTGCAGGGTGATTAAAAATATATCATTTTATATGCTTGTCAAATGGCATGGTCTCAAGTGGCCATTTGAGTAGTTTTTGAAGGTGGTTTTCAGGGCTACAAAGGTGGTTTTGGTCATTTTGCAAAATAGTAAAAATCAAGTTTCAATGATTAAATTTTTGGAGATGATTGATCCAAATAGATATTCTAATGGTTCCATATCAATGGTAATATTTTGTTATTTTAATCATTATTATGAATTAAATAATAATTACAGATGGGGTAAATTGGGAAAATGGTTCAGGAAATTATTTAATAATGTTTTGAGATAACATTATTAAACATATTATTTGGTATTCAAAATATCATTTAAGTCATTTTATAATGATTTTAAATGAAAATGTGTATAGCATTTGGTGGGCCCGGGAAAGTTAAAAAATTAAAATCAAATATTCATGAAGAATATAAGGTCTAAGGCAAATGATAAAATAATTTGAAAGCAAATTAAAGATTTTCTTTAAGATTAATTGCCGCACAACTTTGTTTATATCCAAGCTATCACGTGATCGTGCAATGGGAAGTAAGGAGGCCGATATGCATTGCAGCATCACGACAGAGCATTAGGGGTAAAATGGTGTATTGTGGAAATGAGTTTTACCTAGGGTAAAGTAATTGTGCATAGGAAACAACAGTGAGAAATGTTGAAAAATGTCAATTCCTTAGAGGAAAGAAGTCATATCATAACAATGTTGATTTTCATTGGCTAAAATATTTTCACAAGGGACCCAACTTGCATCATCAGAATATGGTTGCATTTGCAAATTTAATAAGGTAGTTTATTGTTTAAATCATTTTTTATGATTTGAATAATTAGGTATATGTAAGGGGCAAATGTTATTTCTTAAAATTTGCTCCGCACTTTTGCATCCAAAATATATTTGGTGGGCCCCAAGTGATTTTAAAAAACCAAAACCAAAATAGTAAAATGCAAGTGATAATATAATTTTAGGGGCAAATCAAAGATTTGCCACATATTATTGAGATTATTTTTCTTGCAACTTTGGTTTAATCTTTGCCATCTCATGATGGTGCGACAGGAAGATGTGAGGCCATTAACCATCACGCCATTGCGATGAAGGGGATTTTATTTGCCCTAAAATCTTTGGCAAGATAGAATGTAGGGTTTTCCATAGTCTCACGACCGCCATGATTGTAGGATAAGCACGATGTATATTTGTTGATACAACTTTAGAAATTTCAGCAGGTGCAACCAACAAAGGTAAAGCCAGACCCCACACCCTTTGACATTGTTCTTCCACGCCTGCAATAGTTTGTAAGTTTTGATGGGGGTAGTGATATTTGTGAAAGAATCACAGGTTGGGCTTATGAATTTTTTAACAGATGCATCCGAGAGATGCCATTTTAGGAAAATATTCAAAGTGAAAAATACAAGGAAGCTTTCAAAATTTTGAGTCAACTGTGTGCTTTGGAATATTTCAATTCTAAATTTTATTTCACCAACAGATATATGTTTTATAAGAAATTATTGGTGAAGAGTTTTACCAGTGGTGATAATGAGAGTAAGAGGGTAAAGATTTTTTACCCACATCAGAGCAAAACTTTCACATATGCAAAAAATGGATAAGAGATAAAAGGCTTGTGAAGTATCTGCATAAATTTTAAAATGAAAGAGCTATTTTAAGTTACCAGTGTAAGTGAGTGAATTATTTTGGCTAAGTTGGAAATAGAATAAATATTTTCACTCACTGGTGAAAGTGTACATAGAGGCATTACAATGTGGCAAATATTGTTTTTCATTAAGTGATATTCGTCACATAAATATTTTTCATTGGTAAAGACAATGTCCCAGTAACATGGTAAAAATGGTAAATTGATGAAGGTAAATGATGCTGCAGTCAATTATTTTTGTCTCCCAATAATATTATTCTTATGAGAAGCAAAAAATGAGGAGTTAAGTGATTATTTTCACTCAAGTAAACATACATAGGTAAATGTGAAGTGTAAGAATGAATTGATATTCCTTATATCAAGGTGAAAAAATTGTAAAAAATGCTTCCTGTAAGTGAAATGTATTCACGAAAAGAAAATGTGGATAAAAGGTATTTTCACCAATAAAGTGAAATACATGTGCAGATAATTATTCTTCTAGTAAGGGTGTTTTCACATGAAATGTATTTTCAGTTGGAAAATTTTAGGCAAGAGGCCTTATTTTGATAAGCCAAAGTAAATGGATGAGTGGTAATATTTCATGAAAGGTGTAAGGAGAAAGATTTTAGGTTGTGAAATATTCATTTGTATTCAATGGGGTAAATTCTTTACCCATATACGAAGATGCCAATGATTCAGTAAAATATTTTTATACCAGACAAAGGGGATTTTCACCGACAAAGTTAAATGTACATTCAAATCTTATCAAAATGGGAAACATATGAAATGGACCTTTTATTTAAAAGGGTGTAATCTTCTTATGTATTATAGGAGAACAAAATAATTGCAGAATTGTATTTTCACTTGTGTGAAAGTAATTGGGAGAATGTTCTCATTATTGAGGTGATAATGAACCGCTACAACAAGAAGGGTTAATGATTTTACCAATATGGGTAAAATTTTCTGTCAAAGAAATGGGCATTATGAAAAGCAAAAAAGAATCAAAATAAATTGAGAATTTCAATTCTACCCAATATAAACTTACCTTGAGAAGTTTGAATTTTTCTTAAGGGAAAAGGGTTTTCTTTTAAAATCATGTGTGTAGCTGTAAATGGTTTTCACTGGGTAAATGTTCTTACCAAGAGTGAAAGAATTTTCATCCGACAAGTAAATGCAGTAATGATTGTTTGAGAAGTTGTTCTCATAAAGGCTAAAGGGTGAATAATTCTTTTCTCACCAAGGAAATATTCTTTCAGTCAAAGGGGATTGTACAAATGAAAGTTGAAAATACATTTACGAGAAGGCAAAGTGTGGACAAAAGAGAATATATGGGATATCTTCAGCAAGGGATATATTTTTCATCAAACAAGAAGTGTTTTCATAGGAAAGACAAATGGAGAATATTTTCAGTTAGAAGATATTTTGGGAAAGTGCAGATCAGATTTTGAAAATGTAAGTATATTTTCAGATGCAGAGAGATGAAAGAGATAGGACACATGGCATTAACAGGGCAAATTGAAGAAGACATGTGGCAAAGCAGGAGCAGATCTGAAGTCTTCTCTTCTATTTATTCTTTTTTCTTCTCTGTTGTAAAGGTTCTGAAATTTTTCTCTTGTACAAGGTCTGTAGGTAGTTCTTGTCTAGAGGTTTTAGATCCATGTAGTAGACTAGTTATTTTGAGCAGCATGTAATGCATTTTGTAGAGAAAATTTTATATTGAGTCCATTGTTCAAGTTTTTTGCAGGCATTTGAAGAATGGAATGCAAAGTGTTATGTGGCAGAAGTAGCATTTGGAATAAATGAAAATATGGTTCAGATCCAACTTCTCTCCATTGTATGATTCTATCAGTTTTTGAGTAAAATCAACCAAATATTTATTTTATTCAGTGCATTGTTATGATGTATGTGGTTTTCTATTTATTGTTTGGCCCAAGGGGTCAATTAAATTGCTTAAATAGAGTTGTAGAATGATAGGGCTTATGCAAGAATTTAGGTAAGTAGTTCTGGATGTGAATCACTGATGAGATACATTGTAAGGTAGTGTTATCTTGGATCTAATAGCTGTTGAATAAAATCTTGTCATATGCCATTTTATATTTTTTCACAGTTTCAAGTTGCCCAATGGAATGAGGCACTGATCACAACTAGCAATTATGTTTACAGTCAGTGTTGTTGTCAAAATAATTAGCTCTTGCTATAAGCTCTGTTTGAATCAGAATATCTTTTATTTTGTGTATGTGTGTTTATGAGCTGAAATGTCTCATGGCTCCAAGAAGTTGAGGAGCATTCTCTTTTTCTATTGAGCCCATATGAGAACCATTAATTCCAATAACTTGAAGAGTTGTTCATTCTCATTGATCCACTATAAGTTGCAGATCAATGGATGATTAGCCATCATTTAGCATCTCCTTAAATTGTTGTTGAGCCTTTTGGTGAGATTATCTGCTTTGTTTAATGTTATTTACAAGTGTGGTGCAGAGATTGTAAATGCATTAAGGGATCACCCTCCCTGTTTTTGCAGAGCCTAAAGTGCAAAAGGATCTTGTATCCTTGTTGAAGTTGGTCCAAGTCCTTGAAATTTTTGATAGTTGAGGTTGGCAACCTCATAGGAAGTGGAGAGATCAACTTGGTTGCTGCATAAGCGTAAAACCCATAATTGGGAACCAACGGAGGACACACACCATTTCTGATTCGAGGACATCATATACTAGCACTAAATGATGTTTGACTAATAATTCACATCTCTGACTATTTACGGGCATTTGCAGGAGGGAACCAATTGTAGCTATTGCATTGGTAGCTATGTTGTTGGTCCGAGGAACTTGCTCAAACTGAATGAAGGTGAAGTGTTGCTTTAAGTCCTCCACCATGCAATGATAAGGGAGTATCTTGTCATCCTTTGTCTAATACGCATCATTAAATTTCTTTATGACGAGCTGGGAATCGCTGTAGACTTGAAGTTTTGTGATCTTCCATTGGATAGCCAGCCAGAGTCCAGTGATGAGAGCTTCATACTCTACAATATTATTTCCACATGCAAAGGCTATCTTGTAGGAATTAGGGATGTAATCTCTTTGAGGTGTGATCAAGAATATACCTATCCCCAATACATGTTGCGTACACGAGCCATCAAAATATAATTGCCATTTTGTTGATGTGGTGACTATCATGATGGAATCATTAGGAAATTCTGTTATAAGGGGGTGGTCACCTTGAAGGGGAGCGTTAGCCAATTGGTCAGCTATGATTTTCCTTTTATTGCCTTCCTGTCTATATGCTCAATGTCAAATTTACTCAGGAGCATGACCCATTTTGTTGTGCACCCTATGATAGTGGCCTTAGACAACAAGTACTTAAGGGGATCAATATTTGCTATTAGTTTGGTCTTGTTGTTGAGCATGTAGTGACATTTTTTTGTGAGTGTTGAAAAACATTGCAAGGCAAGCTCTTTCTATGGGAGTATAGTTGAGTTTGTATCCCCACAAGAGTGTGGCTGATGTAGTATGTTCCATGTTGTTTCCCTTTGTCATTAGTTTGTGCTAATAATGCCCCCAGTTCTACTATAATTGTTGATATTTACAAGAGGAGGGGTTGTCTTGGAACATGTGGCATCAAAACTGGAGTGGAGGCCAGATATTCTTTCAATTTATCAAAGGCCTTCTGACATAGGTGCACTTGAACTTAGTGTCCTTGCATAGGAGATGTGTGAATGTATGACACTTGTATGTGAATTGTACAATAAAATGACAGATAGATTGAAGTTTTCCTTGGATACTGCGGAGTTATCTGAGTGTCTTGGGAGGAGGCATTTCCATTATTGCTTTGACTTTGGATGGGTCCACTTCTATTCCTTTGCGAGAGACTATGAATCCCAACAAATTTCTTGATGTGATCCCAAAGACACACTTCTTAGGGTTAAGACACAACTTATACTTCTCAAGTCTCTCAAATATTTTCCTTAGGACAAGAATGTGCTCTTCTCTTGTTTTACACTTGCCTAGAAGATCATCCACGTAATCTTCCATAATGTTGTGCAAGAAGTCATGGAAGACGGTTGTCATTGGTCTTTGATATGTTGCTCCTACATTATTTAGAACAAATGGTATAACTTGATAGCAAAAGGTACCCCAAAGAGCAGTGAATGCTATCTTGTGTTGGTCTTCTTCTGTGATCCTTATCTGATTGAATCTGAAGAATCCATTCATTAGGGAGAACATCTCATGTCTAGCTGTGAGGTCTATAATCATGTCTATGTTTGGCAAAGGGAAATCATACTTCAGACATGCTTTGTTGAGGTCTCTGAAGTCCATGAAAATACTTATGCCCCCAGAGGGTTTTCAAACAGGTACAATGTTTGAAACCCACTCAGGATAGTCTATGTGTTTGATGAATCTGACATCCAACATCTTCTGTAGTTCTGATTTAACCAGGAGGAAAACTTGTGGATGAATCTTATGAAATTTTTGTTTAACTAGTTTAGCATTTGGTTTAACGACAAGATTGTGTACTACCAATTCTGGGTCAAGGCCTAGAATGTTAGCATACGACCAAGCAAAGTTAACTTGTGTCTCTTGTAGGAAGTTCATAAAGTTTTGTTTCTCTTGATCTGTAAGACTCTTGGTAATAAGAACATTCTTTGGATTGTCATTTGTTCCAATTTTGATAGTGTTTGTTTCCTCGACGAGTAGAGGTGATTTATCCTAATACGAGGGAACCATGGTTGGCAAGTCTAGACCCTCATCCTCTAGCACCTGATCTAGGTTTTCACTAGAAGATACGACATTTATTTTTACTTAATCTGAGATCGAGGGCTCCTTAGGGAGGTTTTGTGAACAAGTTCCCCTTTTCCATGATCCCCTCTTACTTTTTTGGCCCCTTTTTATGACGCTAATATCTTTTCTCGTACCACCATGCATCAAGCATGCAAAATTTTTAGGAGGTTTTTTTCTTGTGTGCCCCAGGCACCATTTTCTTACCACGTGTTATTCTTCGATATTTTGGTTTTAGTGGGCCCATTCATTGTTAATCTGAGTTGCCATGCATCCTATTGGTGAACATTCTTTCAAAAAGAGAAAAGGGCATAACTCAAAGCCCCACCTAGGTGCCACGTGTTTGGTTGGTGGACCTGCTTAAGGAAGGAAATGATGGGAGGTTGAAGACTCACTTAGTGGCCATGCGATGGTAAGGGGCATTTGGATAAAAGCACCAAAGAATGCAAAAAATGTGGACTGATGGTGGAGATTAATTTTGAGGGCAGAGGTTGTTTGGGAAATCGTTCAATAATGAATGCAGTTACAAAGCTATCATGACCTGTCATGAGCACTAAAAGGAAAAATAGACAGAAAGTGTCATGAGTCACGTGATCAGACGAAGAGGGCATTTACTAGAGATCTGCATCCTCATTTGGGAGGTCTTTAAATTAAAATTTTAGCGCTCTTTTGAGGAGTTCACGATTCAGAGAAGATTTTGGATGTTATTTAGACTTTAGCATTTTATTTCTATGTTTTTGATACTTTGGGTTGTGCCAACTTTTGGCCTTTCCATAAAACTCTTTATGATTTATAATATGCTATATGTCTTATAGAAAGAAACTGATATTTCTGCATCTGTTTGAGCTATTAGAATTTTGAATATAATTTCTATTAAATGGACCATGTTTCAAATTCTTTCATTGCAATATTGATTATGTTTAGAAATATACCATGCTAGTAGTGGATCTAGAATGAATTTTATGATAATAGAAAGTGGTATGGCCTTTTGAATTATGCATTTAATGTGTGGTTTATTGTGCGTTGGAAGTTGGATTTAAATTCTGACGTATTGCCTAAATTAGTTTAAATTTTAGTTTTCTTTTCCCTTTTCCTTTTCATATAGATGAAAAGTCACCTTCTAAAATCTCAGAGGTCATTCATTATGGCACATTAAGTCCCATCCTTAATGAACTTCCCATAAGGTTGTTGTCTTGAAAGAAATTTCAAGCATCAACAATTTCTTTCTCTGGCACGCCCGCTGGGATAAAAAATTTCCTTATATTAAGTGGGTGTATGAGCCTATTAGAAGTCATACTACATTAAATCTAAGTTTATTGGTACCACCCCTACTAGCAGTCCAACCTAGAGCTTCAAGAGGAGGTGTGTGAATTCCAATCTAAATCCCTATGCAAATGGCTGTTTCTCCTCCTCAAAATTTTGTTACATGGAATAGTGGGAGTCCCCTTATCCCACTTGCTCCTCCAAACCATTGGGATCCCATTTTGGTCTCAGCTCTCAAAGCCTTACCAAAATTCACTAGAGAGGATTCCAAGATCCTCGTGAAACATTTGCAAGATGTGGCTGATGTATGTACCATTCACAATGTCACATAGAAGAATGTGTCATTGAGGCTACTTGTGGCCTCTTTCAAAGGAAAAGCTCAGGATTGGTATAGGTCGCTCTGACCAAACTCAATAGATGACTGGGACCAATTGGGAGATCTTTTCTTTGAACGATTCACTAAAAAGGTAGACAAATCCTCTTTGTTGCAACAGTCCATAACCATGAAATGAGCTCGCTAAGAGGCCATGACTGATTTTAATACTAGGTTTCACAAAAATTGGCAAAGAATTCCTGTCACCGCTCATCTTCTCATGGATATGGCTTTTGTCTTTTACCTTAAAGCTTTCAAATAGGATATATCTGTAATGTTTCAATCCCTATGTGGGAATACCCTCCCAAATGCCCATGAGCTTGCAGTTTGAGTAGAAAATAATCTTATTGATGTAGGAAAACTCCCTTTGAGGCCTCCCATGCCAGTCTTCCTTGAATTGTTAGTACAAGCCTTAGAGAAAGCACCTCCGAGAATGTTGTCTCATCCACAATCCATGTATATATATCCTAACGCCCAACAAAGCCACACTACCACATCATCTTCTTTAGCGGCTGATGTGAATGACATGAAAAACCTGCTATGGACTTTCTCAAATGAAATAATCAACATAAAGCGACAACAAGCAGCCCCCGTTAGACCCTCATTCCAAAATTATCAAGCAGGGGAGCCTCCATATCAGTATAATCTGTACCAAGGAGGTGTTAAAGCTACTCAGCTACAGAAAAATAACCAAATCATTCCAGTCTCGACCCCTTTACAAGCTATACCATTGAGCCAAAGCAAGGAGTTGGTTGTAGGACAAAATAACTTGGTAGATGATATTAATTCTTGGTGCTTCCCTTGCAATGAAGCACACATACCAAGGAGTTGCCCATGGGGAAACTTGCAACAAAAGATGGTGTTACAATGAAGCCAAGGAATTAATCCTGACACTAGTATCTATGCATATCTAAGAATGGATAATGTCATGCTCACCACACAGATGTGGTGTATGTCATTAGAACAAGAGTCTGAAATCACCCTAGATTGTGCACTTTTCTCTTAGATAGAAGGAAAAGAAGAAGCATTTTCCAACAATGTTATTGCCTCTACATCGAAGACTCCTCTGGTCTAGTCCAACTACAACCTCCGTTTGAAGCGCAGGTTCACAGGTGAGCCGGTCTTGCAAGAACCTAAGATGGTTTCTTCAAACTAGACTCAAGAACAACCTACCATGATTCCTTCCTATCATAAACCTAAGTAATTCACATCCCAAAAACCCAAAGAATCAAAGGTGTCCATCTTGATGACCTTGAACGTAGTAGAGAAACTAAAAAAAGCTCCTGCAAGTGTATCCTTGTGGGATATCCTCGCGATCTCAGAACAAAAATTTTTGTTATGTGAGGCATTGGGAAAAATGGAGAAGAATCTAGCTAAATCTATGATTGAGTGAGCATCCACAAAAGATAAAGTGTCTGAGTTTGGGAATCAGGCATGTTCATCTGCAATACTCACAGATCAAGGAGAGGCACCTACAAATGAAAAGGTAGACAAGCCTAAGATGACTCCTTTTTTTTTAACTCTAATTGTTGGAGATAAATTGCTCCATAATTCAATGATTGATTCTAGGGCTAGAATTACGGTGATGCCAAAGTAGATTGCAAAATTTCTAAAAATACAATATGAACCCCTAGATAAAGGTGCTATGTAGCTAGACAAGAATAAATTCCAATCCATAGGTATAATTAGGCAACTTCCACTAACCTTGTACACTTGCCCTAGAATTACAGTTCCCTAGGAAGTTGTAATTATTGACATTCCCCCAATATTTGGTCTCTGTTTATCAAGAGATTTCACAACCAAGATTGGCGGATACCTTTCCCTAGACTGGTCACATCTTATATTGAGAACTAAGAAGGGAGCTAAATAGAAGATCATGTCAAAGCCATTGCATAATGAGCATGTAGCGGATGAAGATTTGATCAACTTTGAGCCAACCCATACTTCCATCACCAAGGATGAGATGTGTCGTGTAGAATTGTTGGAGGGTGAATAAGTAACTGGTGATTGAACACCCGAACAAGAAGTCTTCCTGAATGAGTTTATTGATGTATACCCTTTTGACAATTATCAAGCTACCGATATTGGAACATATATGATCTTTGACAAGGATCAAGTTATCCCTAAGGTCTCTAAAGATCTACCAGATGAAAAAAATGAAGGAGAGGATTTGAACTCAAACCTCTAGACCTTGCATTTTGACAGGGCAAGATGTAAAGTAGGATCTAAGGTTGGCATTTGCCTGAACTCTTCGTCTGGAGAGAAAAACCTAAGATCATTCCATTTTTGGTTCCCATTCTCTAATAATGAAGCAAAGTACGAAGGATTTGTGCACGGGTTGAGCCTTGCTGATCATATGGGTATCAAATAGTTGAGAGTCCTTGGATATTCCAAACTTGTGGTGAAGCAAGTCTGAGGTCAGTCTGCAACAAAGCACGTCTGCATGTGCTCATACAGACATAGAATATGGGATCTTATTGAGAATTTTGAAGCCTTTAATATTGTAGGAATTTAGAGGTGACAAAATGTAGTGGCTGATCAACTGGCTACAATAGGGTCCCAGTTTTATCTACCTTTTGAGTTACTAGAGAACAAACATTATGTTTGAGTGATCATTAGACCAACAATTCCAAACAATGATCGAAATCGACAAGTGTTTGAAAATGACAAACAAATTGCCATGTTCATTCAATAATCATGTGAATTTACTGAGCAATTGCAGCCTAAAGTGTCTGATGCACACAAAGATTATATTATTCAACTCAAGACTAATAAACTCCCAAGGGGGCTCATTACTCTAGAGAATTTATTTGACTGTGATGATTCCTAAAATGACAAGAGGAAGTTTACGACAAACAAGGGAGATTATACAAAGTTGAAAGTAGCCAAAGGGAAGAAATTGAAAGTGGGAAATAATGTTCCTCAACAAGACAAAGAGAGGTCAATTTATTTCTATGATAAGTATAAGGGAGTCATTGCATGGTCATATAATGACCTCAAGGGATATAATCCCTCCATCATTCAACATATAATTGAGTTATCAGAAGGAGCCAACCTCGTCAAACATAAACAAAGGCCAGTCAATCCCAAGATTGAATCTATTATGGCCTAAGAGTTGAAGAAACTTGTTGACTCTCTGATAGTGCACCCAACACTTGGGTCTCTAACTTGGTTTCAGTTCGCAAGAAGAACAAAGACATCTGCCTTTGCGTATATTTCAAGGACCTAAATAGAGCTTCTTTAAAGGACCATTATCTGCTCCCATCCATGGAGAAAATCCTGCAAATAGTTGATACGTTGGAGATGTTCTAAATGCTTGATGGTTTCTTCAAATATAATCAAGTGCTACTTAAAGAAGAGGATAAACACAAAACAACGTTCACCACTAAGTGGAGAACATTTGCTTATGCTAAAATGCCTTTCGGATTGCCCAATGCAAGAGATACTTTTTAGAGAGCCATGGACATTGCATTTCAAGAGTTGATAAATATGATTATCCTTATTTATCTTGATGATTTAACCATATTCTCTAAGAATAAGGAGGATCGCTATGAGCATTTAAAAATGATTTTTCAGAAATGTTTGGAGTTTGGCATATCCTTGAATCCCAAGAAGTGTATCTTTGGAGTTCCTCAAGGAAATTTGTTAGGATATGTAGTGTTCAAGGAAGGAGTTTGAATTGACCCTAATCATGTCGAAGCCATTAGAAAGCTACACTTTCCTATAAACAAGAAGGGCATTCAATCTTTCCTAGGAAATACAAAATTTGTCAGTAGGTCTATCCCTAACTTTGTTGGGATGGTCAAACCTATCACTCTCATGTTGAAGAAATATCAACCTTTTAAATGGAACGATCAAGCGAGGTAGGCCATTGAGAAGGTAAGGGAAGCCATATCCTCTATCCTGGTATTGGCCAACCCAAATCTCTCTAAGGATTTCATTATGTATGTTTACAATAGTGAATTCAACATAGACATGGTTTTAGCCCAGAAAGATGATGAAGGAAAAGGAGAATATCCAATAAGAGTTATGAAGTTAAGTATAACTTCATAGAAAGACAACCATTCACCATTGCCAAAGGATTGAAGAAGTTTCAACATTTGATCACCTGTAACAAAACTATAGTTTATGTTGCAAATCCTAGCGTGCGTGAATATATCATTGAGGGAGAAATTATTGAGAAAAGAGAAAACTGTATTACTAAAATTTTGGAGTATGATATTGAAGTCAAGCCCACCAAGGTAGTTTGAGGATGTGGGTTGTGTGAATATATGGCTTAGAAACTCCCATCTAGAGAAGAAGAGGAGCAACTTGGACATGTTTTGATTAATGAAGAGGAACCAAAAGAATGTTGGGTCTAGGATAGGATCACCTTCACGCAAAGTGGGAGATACCCTCCTGATCTTCCCCCCTACAAAAGAATATTCTACTAGCTACAGAATAGTAGCTATACACTGGTGGAAGGTGTACTTTTCAAATGAAATTTCAATGGAGTCCTCCTAAGGTGTGTAAACCAAAAGAAAGCTGAAAATATTCTTCACAAATTTCATGAAGGTCTGGCAAGCAAACATTTTTTTGCAAAGACTACTACTACCAAAATTATGTGTGCTGGTTATTTTTGGCCAAACATGTTTAATCAGGTCCATTCGCTAGTCAAAACTTGCAAGGAGTGCTAATAATTTGTGGGCAAAAGGAAAAAATCAGCTATTCTCGTCATCCCTATCATGGTAGATGAGCCTTTTGCACAATGGGGATTAGATTTTATAGGTATGATTCACCCCTCATCCAATATCGGGCATAAATGGATTTTAATGACAACAAATTATTTCACTAGATGGACAGAGGAGGTCCCCTTAAAGAATGCAACTAAGATATAAATCTTGAGGTTCTTGAAAGAGTTGGTTGTGAGGTTCGACTCCCCCAAGGCTATTATCTCTGATAATGCATGAGCTTTTTTGGGCTCATAAATTTGTTGGTTTGCACTAGATAATGAGATATTCCTCAAAACCTCTTCCAATTATTACCCTCAATTGTTGAATCAATAAATAAGAACCTGATAAGACTAGTGAAAAGGATAGGCTTAGAGCATAAAAGGGAATGGGACATGCAACTTACAGATGCACTTTGGGCTGATCGGATCAGGCCCAAGTAAATCCTAAAAATGTCTCCCTAAGAGTTAGTCTATGAGAAGCAGGCGGTGCTTCCTATTTCCATGGAAATCCCAGTGCTACAATTTATTAAAGATTTAAAGGTTGAAGAGAACATGGAGTGATGGAGGTTCGGATGACAAAATTACTTGAATCGCAAGAACATAGAGAAACTACCCGGGAAGTGATTCATGCCAGGTAGTAGGCAGTTAAACAATGGTATGATAAGAAAACTTCTGACCCAGGTTTTAAGTGTGGAGATTTCATGTTAAAGTACAATGAACGTGCTGCCAAGCCAGGACAACATAAAAAATTTGACTCCCTTTGGGAGGGCCCATACCACATTAGTCTATGTAAGCAGTCAAACACATTCAAGTTGGAAACCTTAGAGGGTGAATCATTAGGAATCCTAGTGAATGGGGTTAATCTCAAAGCCTTCTATTAAAATATAACTCAATTAACTTTGTAAATAGTATAGAAAGTGGAAATTCATGTATAGTTTCGGTGCTTAAGTCTAAAATTAAAGTAGAAAGAAAGCCACATACATTGATACAACAAAGAGAAATGCAAGCCAGAAGAGTAGTATTTGTATTAAGTTGTATGGTAGTATTTACATATTACAATCCAAAATGGCTCTTAGGCCTGCGAGCGGAAGTATCATAACATAATATAGAAAGAAAATAACCTAATTTATTTCTTCTTCTTTGTCCTCACTAGAAGGAAGACACAACATCAACAAGAGGAATAGGTTCAAGTGGGGGAAATTCATCATGAGCAACAATAGGAGCATATGGTGCAATAAGTTGCTGGAAATCTGTATACCAGACCAAGTCTAGGTTCTATGACCATGAACTGCATCAAAAAGTGGCAAGAACTAGTGGATTTCTCTCGATGCTGCTCTATTCTAGTGGTGCGAAAGCCTCCTAGAAATGGAAGCCAGGAAACCACTTATCCAAGGTCATTATAGAGCCTTAAGTCCATAGCCATGGGAATTCCAAGACCTATAACCAAAGAATGGACAACTTCTTCCAAGCCACCAAGAAAGTGCTTCGAGAACACTTCCCTGGTTAGCAAAATTATTTTACCCTTTTGTTCCCCTAAGTCTAGCAAGGAAGCCACAAACCATGAAGCAATTTCAGTATTTACTTTGTACTTTTCCTCCTTGGTGATGAAATCGTCACTGAAAACCCACTTGATGGCAGCTATCCCTAAAGCATGCTTCAACTTGTTCATGTGTATGAACCTATTATCTATAATCTCCCCTAGAAAGGCCTAACTAGCCTAATGGGCATGTCTAGCAGTATCTTGCTTACAAAAGAAGAAAACTAGTAGGAGTTGATAATCAACTAAGTATCTTAGCTAAAAGCTAGCCTTGGTTGTTTTTTGGTTAAAACGCACAATTGATTTATAGGCCAGGCCTAAAATTCTAGATGACAGTGCTACAAGGATTCTATCAAAATAAAATCAACAAAAATCCAACTCAGGATGAGGGGCCACGAGTGAAGCCAAGATGGCAAAAGGATCGTGAGATGGTGGTAGTGTCCTTGAAAAATGTAAACTGTCCTAATAGAGGCCACATATCTTGCCATAGAGTTCCAAATCCGAAAGAAATCAGGTAATAAATGATTGCCACCAGACTTAGCTGTCCATAAATAAATTAAAAAATTGTGATGGGCATCGTACTTTCCACTTGTGGCTCTCCTTTCCAAAAACCAGCATTCCAAGAACATAAAGTAATCAAGTACTTTGGTGAGGTGACATTCTTGCATCAGCCACGAATTAATTTCGCATGAAAATCCTAAATATCGACATGCTTTGGGTGTGGTGCTTTACTGCGTGGTTAATTCAAGATTGTACCTAGGGTAAAAGAGTTAAATGGAAAATTAATTAAGTGTTATGGTTATGTGGTCTCCCACAATATATGGTGTCGTTTGTTCATTATTGCCTAAAATTATTACATGCAAGTGTCATGAATTTCCATGCAGATACCAGAGTAATTCAGGGAAAAAGCCTGCGAGTGGTTATCAATGCTACTAGCATAAATGAAATGCTATGTATTTCAGGTCAAGGAATAGCAGTGGAGAGGTTCAAGAAAAGGAAGATGGAAGAGTATTGTGACTCAAGGAAAGGCGACCTAAAATTCTATAGTAGTGAGTTGTAGACAACAACAATGGAGTTGTCAAAGTTTCCTCTGAATATTAGAGCTTTCAATTAGGATGCGCGAGATTTTTTCTCCATATTGTCTTTTGTGTTTGTCCTTGACACAAATGTACATGTGAAATAATTTTAGATGGTTGTAGACTTTAAATTAAGGGAGCAAAAGGTTCCTTTCCATTTTGATTTCACATGCATTATAAAAAAGGGTATGCTTAAAGAACTCAGGGACTATGAATCACAAGGAAAATTTAGGTATCTTTCTTTTTTGGCCCACATATTTTTATATCAAAACCCAGACTTCTTTAGCCGACACATGCAATTATTTGTAGTAGATGAATAAAGGAGAAGAAGGCTAGTGTTTTCCTAGACTCACATTTTATCTTCAATCTATGACTATTACACATTTTGCGATTGTTTTTTAACCCCCATTATTGAGGATTTGAGTTGTGAAAAGTCATATACCTATTTTCCCCCAAAACAAGTTGAATGGATGTCCAAGTCAAAAACCCCTTGTGATTGGTTCTTAGGGGTAGACTTTTCCTTGATAAGAGTGCATGGTTTTAAAGACCAACTTTTCTGACTTCCAACCTGCTATAGTGTCATAAAATTGTGACCCTAGCAATTTTAACCACATTTGAGGTCCTCACCTTGGCGACAAAATCGTCCTTCCCAACTGGGACTTCTCTCTACATTTTTACCTTGAACCTCTCCTTGTTTAAGCCCTGAGATGGCCTCAAGACCCTATCCGGACCCCAAGATAGGGTAGAACAGGGGTGTGGCGCCCTTGTGCCCCCCTCTTAGGGTGGCCCCAAGATAGGTCCCTCAGGTCCTATCTGCATTTCGGGATTCCAAATCTCCCCGATGTCGGCCTTTGGTGAGATGAATTAATTCTCTGAGGCATGTATAAAAGGGAGTTAGTCTTCTCATTTGTAGGGACACAATAGACAGAGGAGGAAATATACACGAAATACATGATAGGCAAAGTTCAAGTATTCAAGTCTTCAAGCATCCATCAAGTCTTCTTCTTCATGTGTCTTTTTCATTCATCCATGGGAGCAACATTTACAACATTCATTTGCAAGCATATGTGTGTGTTAGGGTTTTGTCATTTTACATGCCATTTCATGCAACATTTGTGATTACATTCAAGAAGCAAAGAAACCATCATCACCAAATTACAAGTTACAGGTGTGCATCTGTATTTTTCAGATCTGGACTTCATTTATAGAGGCGGAAGAACCCTTTTCATTTTATAGATTTTTTGGAGGACCGTGGACACTTTTAACACGGTCTCGACAACATTTCCTCAAATTCACAGGGAAGATCCGTATCAGTACCTAAATATCTCAGATATGAAGATACAACGCGATCTCTAAACTGGTAGCTCCTCATTTCACTCATTTTATCTCTCTTTTCTACATAGTCAACAAGTCGACTTTCTCATTTACAAAAGAGGGTAAATCACACTTCAACCCTTGCAATCCACTTGGAATTCACATCCTTGTTTCCCTTGGATTTGGATCTAGTGGATTCAAGCCCCTTTTTTGAATGTAAAGTTCCTCCAAGCGAAAATCATCCTAGTGGCTTCCTTTCTCTCTCCTAGGTGGGGAGTCACTAGGATCCAATTTTCCACTTCACATTTTGGTGAACCCGACGTCTTACACATTAATTATGAATTCTCATTATTAGATTTGATTAAGTGCAATTTGAATTTCAAATTTTGTTTTCCAAGTTTGATTTATTTGCAAATTTTAGAGGTTAATTACATCGAAACCCTAATTTTTCATTTTGTGAATATTAATCTTGTGAAGTGCAAAATTTTAATTGCTTGTTTTAGATCTGGTTTGTATTTCAAAATTGGAATTCAAATATGCCTTTTTATTCTGAAAATCCAGTGGTTAAAAAACAAAACCCTAATTTTTAAAATCCTTTTATTTTCGACTTTTGACTGCCAATTTGACCGATCTAGACATCTCCAAATTAGTTGTTTTTTTGGAGTTGACATTAAAATTATAATATCTATAATCCCTAAATTTTTTGACAAAAGTTGGTCGGACAGTGTGCACTTTCAACATGGTCCTTGGCTTTTTTCTCAAAATTTTGGGAGATGGAACTAACTGTATTTTTCTGCTTAAATCCAAAAAATTGGCGTACTTTATTAATTCTAAAACCTGCTAAGGTCGAACACAAATTCAAATTTTAAATTAATTTTCATAAAAAGGTCCTAATTTTAGATCTTCTTTTGCAACAAATTAAGATACTTTCAATGGCAATTAATAAATTGGATTTACTTTCTCTTTCGCATATGATTACATTGTTTTTCACATATATTTACTACAATCATGTGTCGGATAAGGTTTGTTTTATTTCCTGTTGCTTCTCTTTATTCATAGCACTTGGTCATATTGTGTTGTTAGGATTTCCAAATTATTTCCTTTTCAATTAGATCTTAAAGCTTTCATGTATCATTTATGTTGCATTATGGTGATGTTGTTAACAAAATTCATTTCCTATGTTAATCACCTTAAAGCTTTTGTAGATCCTAAACCTAAAGATCCTAACCCTTGTACCTCTCCTAGGGTATCTTATGTGGATGAGATGAGACCTAATGCTTTAACCAATGCTCTCTTTAAACACATGCAAGCATTGGAAAGTGAAAAGGACCCATCCTCTTCTACACATACCCTTGAGAAAGGGGGCGGGAAATCAAAACATTAACATTCTTACATCTTTATATCCTCATTATTCTCCTAAAACCTATCTTCAACATCAAAGTATATGTAGGGAGGATGATGTCATGCATTTTATTCATGATCTTTCTCCTCGCATAGAAATAACTAAAAATGAGCTTCTAGATGATGAAGATGTTCATCCCCAATCCTCCACAAAGGATAAGCTTGATAAAGGAAAGGAGATTGCCATTTCACATGATACTACTTCATCTACAAATCCTTTTCTTCTCCCTTATACTTCAGATTTCCAAAAAAATCATGATCCTATTCCTCCATCTAGTCAATTGCAACATTCTTATAGTTGTGGCTTTCATATAATCACAAAAAAGGTTTTAAAGGACAAGGAATTGGTAAATTTGAGCAAGGAATTCGTGTCCCTATAAACCCTTCTACACAAACTACTACAAAGGGCCTAGGAAATGATGCTCCTCTTTCTACAGATGAACTCCTTAGGCTCCAAAATTTTGAAAATTATCTTAAAAGACAACAAATCAAAAGAGCCCGCAAGAATGCTTCTTCTTCAAAACCTCCTTTTTGTTCATTTCATCAAACCCATGACCATCATGCTAATGATTTCCCTGCTTTTCAAAAATATATTCAAGATGGCATCAACAGTGGAAAAATTAGAGTTATGGATGATAAACCTTCTTCTTTTACTAATTCGTCTCCTTTAAGTCAAGACGATATCTATCATCCTGAAATACTAGCTGCAAGAATCAATTGGAGATGAAATATGATTGGAACATTTCCTTTCCTCCTCAAAATAAAAATAAGAATCTTAAACCAGTGAAAGGTATTGAATATTGCATTTTTCATTATTCACATTCACATTCTCTTGGGAAATGTTATGCATTTAATAAATTTGTTCAAAAGCAATATGATCTTGCATGAATTTCTCTTACAATAGATTTAGTTGTCTTCATTGACATCAAAATAGTGCCTTAGCACTTCTTTTCTCTTCATGTTGCTCCTCACACTTATCACATAAATAGTCAACTTAGTTGGGGGATTTTTATCATTTGTGGTGGTGTTGTTTCAACTTTACATACTTTGGGGAAGCAACATGAAATTCATTTCTCTTCATTCTTTCTATATATTCATCTCTATCTTGGTGCATTATACATTATTAAATCTCTTTTCTTGCATAAGAATGATTCCTATGTGAGAATATAATTGTTCTTGGGTTTTTATCTTTCCTGAAGAGCAGTTTCTTTAATGAGTAGTGCTCTTTTTCTCTTTCCTTCATTCTCTTGGAAACTTACCTCTTCTACGGTCTCGATTATTTTCAAGTTGGATATGCCCCTTGGCATGGAAGGATCTCTTGCAAAGTATGTGTCCCTTTTTGTGAGGATTTGTTCCACTAGGAAGGAATATCACTTGCCAATACTCACCATTAGAAGATGTGTAATGTTTCTCTTTGTCTTCCTCACTTGGAGGGCAATTATTTTCACTCCTTTCTCTTTCTCTCTTTTTATCTCATGTATCACTGTTTCCTTTAGGGGCTGGATTTTTCATATGTGATTATCATTTCTTACAATGGTAGGTTTTTATGATCAATCCCCCTTGGGGAATATGTGATGCTTTTTCTCTCTTCCTTTCGAATATTACCACTTCTTGAGACATGTATTTTACATATACTAATGTCTCTCTATAAGATTGTGTAAGCTCTTCTCATTGTCCCTACACTTGAGGGGCAATGATTTCTCTCTCTCTCTCTCTCTCTCTCTCTCTCTCTCTCTCTCTCTCTCTCTCTCTCTCTCTCTCTCTCTCTCTCTCTTTCTCTAAGGATCCACTCTTTCCTATTTTATGGACGGTGTGAGTTTTATTACTTGATGTCATTCCTTGTGTGGAAACATTTTTGTTTGCTCAAGGGTTCTCTCTTATACAAGAGGTGTAAGTCCTTGACTAATAAATTCACTTATCCCCATTGGGATAAAAGTGAGTCATCCTTCATCAAGAATCCCTTTTATCTAGCAATAGGAGGAAGGATTGAATTCTTGTTCTCTTCTGCACTTCATTCTAGAAGATGTTATATTTGTCTAAGACAATTTATCTTGGGTCGTAAATGTCTTTTGAATAAAGATCTCTTCTCCTCCAAGGATCTCCTTTACACTTACAACAAGATATCTCTTTTCAAATATCTTATCCTTGCTTGAAGAGTATTCCCCTCTCTTTCTTAGATTTATGATATTGTTGCATAATGGATATCTTCTTTGTGATGAAGGTAGGTATCCTTGTTATACTTTCCTTAAGATATCAACATCAAAATATGTTGACATCTTAAGCGAGGGGCACCCACATTGTTCCTTTGTACCATACTTCTCTCGTGCATTGTACAGTGGGACATTTTTGGAACCAGAGGGCAACCTCTTAGAGAAAGATGTCATCACTTTTATCTTGTATAGTGGGTCATTTTTTGAACCAGAGCACATACTCTTAGAGAGAGATAACGTTGCTTTTTTCTTGTATAGTGGGTCATTCTCAGAACCAGAACACACACTCTTAGAGGGAGATGTCTTCACTTTTTCCTTGTACAGTGGGTTATTCTAAAAAACCAGAGCACAAACTTGTAGAGTGAGATGATGCCACTTTCCTCTTATGTAGGGTGATTATTATTGAAACTTGAGCAAATACTCTTAGAGTGAGATATCATACCTTTCTTGATACTTGTACTATACATTCTATATAGGTTGTAGCGTACTCAGGCATAGAGTCCTATGAGGCGCTTTGAACCTCACTTGCACACACATGCGATTGAGGTTGGGTGGAACTAATGGTGCTCTCACTCTCCTCCTTTACATGGATCACCCAGACAGACTCTGGGGACTATATTTCCATGTCCTTCTCTCCATGGATCATCTAGTTTTAGGGGCGAGATGTCCATGGTTTCTCTCTTGTTCACCTTTCTTCTCATGGATCACCAAAGTGTATATTTATGTCCTCTCTCTCCTTTCTCTCATGAACGCATGGTTTTTATATTGATGGTTCATGGATGATGTTAGATTTGCTCTTTTATGTGATCACTTGTGTTTATGTGATGGCATTGGTCTTTGTGTCCTGATTAGTTGTTTAGACATCTGAGTATCGAGGTCTCTTCAGCTAGTTGGTTTGGCATTTTGTGTCTTGTTTTTGTCTTGTCTTTTGCACTTTGTCTTTGTTTTATGCATCTTGTTCCTTTTTTGTCTTGTGTGCTCTTGCATATGTTTGAGTGAGTTAAGATCCTAAGATTGGGGGCTTTTGTTCCTCAAGATTAGTGATGTCTTATACTCCTTTTTCTATTGCTCCGCATCCCTCATCTTCATCTCTATTTCTTCTACTTTACTGACAGTATTGGCATAAGTCGTACTCCCGCTAAAGTGGGGGCTAAATGTAGTGTCATAAAATTGTGACACTAGCAATTTTAACCACATTTGAGGTCCTCACCTTGGCGACAACATCTTCCTTCCCAACTGGGACTTCCCTCTGCATTTTCACCTTGAACCTCTCCTTGTTTAAGCCCCAAGATGGCCTCAGGACCCTGTTCGGACCCCAAGATAGGGCAAGATAGGGGCGTGGCACCCTTGACCCCCCTAGGATAGGGGCGTGGTGAATCTATCTCCCTAGGACAGGGGCATGGCGCCCATGTACCCCCCTCTTAGGGTGGCCCCAAGATAGGTCCCTCCGGTCCTATCTGCATTTCAGGATTCCAAATATCCCTGATGTCGGCTTTTGGTGAGATGAATTAATTCTCTGAAAAGGAGTTAGTCTTCTCATTTGCAAGGAAAAAATAGATAGAGGAGGAAATATACACAAAATACACGATAGGTGAAGTTCAAGCATTCAAGTCTTCAAGCATCCATCAAGTCTTCTTCTTCATGTGTCTTCTTCATTCATTCATTGGAGAAACATTTACAACATTCATTTGCAAGCATATGCATGTGTTAGGGTTTTGTCATGTTACATGGCATTTCATGCAACATTTGTGATTACATTCAATAAGCAAAGAAACCATCATCAACAAATTACAGATCTACTAGGTTACAGGTGCACAACTTTATTTTTAGATCCGGACTTCATTTACAAAGGCAAAAGAACCCTTTTCGTTTCACGGATTTTTTGGAGGACTGTGGACACTTTCAGCATGGTCCTGATAATGTTTCCTTAAATTCGTAGGGAAGATCCATATCAGTCTAAATATCTTAGATTTGAAGTTACAACGTGATCCCGAATCGGTAGCTCCTCATTTCCCTCATTTTATCTCTCTTTTCTACATAGTCAACAAGTCAACTTTCTCATTTACAAAAGAGGGTAAATCATGCTTTAACCCTTGCAATCCACTTGGAATTCACATCCTTGTTTCCCTTGGATTTGGATCTAGTGGATTCAAGCCCCTCTTTTGAATGTAAAGTTCCTCCAAGCTAAAATCATCCTAGTGGCTTCCTTTCTCTCTCCTAGGTGGGGAGTCACTAGGATCCAATTTTCCACTTTACACTTGCCCAACTAAAATAGTAATTTCCATAGAATTATTTAGAAAGCTTGCAGTTGTCAATAAGGCATATGGGCCAAGTAAACATCAAACTATTTTGTATGATGTCCCTAAATCTTTGGGCACTATTGCTCGCACTAGGTGAAACAATAATGCTGAATATGTTCTGACTACTAAGCTGACACATTTGGGTTTAGTTTGTATTCAGGATGAATGGAATTATGACCTAGATGACTATCTGTTAGATAGGAAGACCAAGGTTACTCATATTTCCAGACCTTATTGGGAAGAGCGTTGCAACTCGCTGATAGATTCCTCGAAGATTTATATATACCCTACTAATATCATCATGTCTCACCTTGTAAGGCCCAAGTGGCTATCTTTTTATGATATAATAGGACAAATGAACCCTACAAATAAAATTAATGCAACCCTCAGGAAAAAAATTGGAACAGAATGGTTGGTGGGAGAATAAAATTGCAGATTTCTAGACCTTCCGACAAGAAATAAAAGATCTTACTCCCGAGTTCTAGGTCAATCCACTAGATGATACATTTGATGAAATTTGGAATCATGAGAATAGTGATACAAAAGGAGATGAAGAAGAAGAGGAACAATTGATTTGTAAGCTTCGAGAGGTAAAAGGAAAGAAGATTGTAGTAGAAATCAATGTTACTCCTAGCTTTGAGGGAGAGTTTCCTGCAGTTCATAAGCCGAATACTCTTGCATTGAAAATGAATTCCTAGGATACACAACCTTCTCAGTAGCCTTCCAAGACTGACAACCTGGTGCCAGAAAAAAGGCAAAAGATAAATAACCCAAAGGATGTGATTTTCGAGTAAACAATAGACTCTAGTCTAGCTTTGACCACATTGGAAACTAAGGTATGTTTCGCTCCCCCTTTCCTCTCTTCTTAGTCTGTAGTCAGGTCTCCAATACCAATCCCTATTGTCTCTCAGGTAGACAATGTTCCTATAGTGCAGTCTCTTGCCCTTGTTGTTATGGCGACCACTGACTAGACATCGTCATCGACTCCAATTGCAGGAGTATCTTTCACAACAACTTGGACAATTCCTTCTTTTGTCCCCAAGTTCCTCACTCTCCTCCACGGATGTAAGTGTCCCAACTGTAACTTTTTAGGCCCAATAGTCTATCCCAATATTTTTCATATCCCAATAAGGTTCTATGCCTCCATCTATGTTTGTCGGGCAAATGCAAAACATCCCTCCTTTTTCATCATCTATATTGAACTTGTCAAGACCAACTCAATCTGAGTCCTCTATAGTTCAAATCCCTTTTTCTTTGCCTCCTGGATATCCTATTGCAACACAATATATTCCATCCCCAGTTGATTTCAAAATTCAAGCAAAAGGTACTAGAATGGCCTGAGCAAAGTGAGCGGAAAGGAGGAGGGATAAGGATGTCATCAGTCTGACAAAGCCAAGCTTTGAAATGGTCTATGATGAAACTCATCAATATATCATATTCGCTGCAAAGATGCCCAATGTGATCAAGATGGAAGGCTAGATACCGCCTAAAGATTGTACAATTCATGTTGTAAGCATTAATCTAAGCCATGCTCATGCTCAAGGCAAGGTGGAGCTTATAGAAACAAAAAAAATAGTGACAACAAATTTCTTGAAGATCTTTTGTCGTCTGGAGAAAAGAGAAGCATAATTCAAAAATATGAAAAACAACGTGGATCTCATGAGAACAAAAGAAAGGGCAAAAGACCTAGAAATTTCTCAATCATCTAAAGATATTACCTGGCTAACAAAAGAGCTATAGGAAAAGACCCTAATTTTATCTCAACAAAGTCAAGATGCAAAGGCCTATTTTCAAGAGCAGTTGAATAACTTAGTAGCTCAACTCAAGGATATTCAACAGGAGAAGGAAAATTAAGCGAAAAAATTACAAAGCAAGGATCAAGAGATTGTCTTATTGAAAGCTGATCTCACAAATGTAACACGCATTCAAAACGAGCTACAAAATGTCACAACTAAAAGGAACTTGGTTAGGGTTGAACTTAGCAAACATCAGATATGGCTAGTGGAAGAAAAGCAAGCCAAGCAAGCGCTAGACGACTAGCTACGCGATCAGATGACCAAGCTTTCCCAAGTTCATCAAGGGCATTTTGCTTCTTTTGTTGCTCAAGTTCCACTGCAACAGGATTTGATCTATAAATAATCTCAATTTAACAAAGAGCTCCATGAAGCCTAGATGGCATTGGAAAAGGAGTAGGAAGATAAGATAGCAATTGAACAGAACCTCCAAAACACGATTTCCGAATTGCAACAACATAAGCTAAACCTGGAGGGGAAGGTCTAGGGTCTAATCATTAAAGTACGATCAAAGGATGCTTAGATTAGTATGCTCCAAGTGTCAAACACAACAACTACTTCTAGAATTGATCTAGTTCTTATTTGTTGTGTGTTACACAACACGTCCCATTTTGCTCTCAACAAAATAAGGACCCCCTTTCTGGTTTGAGTTATAGCTTTTCTTGCAATGTCCAACAATTTCACCAAGTCCCTAGGTCCCAAGTTCATGTATGTCAACAATAAATAAATAAATAAATAAAACTTTAAATAAGATTAAAAATATATATAAATAAATAAAAAGTAAAAAATAAAGACTAAAAAAATTTAAATTAAAAAAAAAAACGATAATATTTCAAAAAATAAAATAAAATTTTTTGTTTGAAAAAATTAAAAAAAGAATTAAATAAAATTAATAAATTAAAAAAAGTAAAATAAAAAAAATAAAATTAAAAAATCATCATAAAAAGAAAGAACATTAAAAAATAACCCAAGTTGCCTTTTGAAGTTTTCTAGAATTCCTTAAAATGCGTAAGTTGTGGTTTGGTAGACAGTTGTGAGCATTTGCACTAATTTTGCCAAAATGGTGAAAATTCCCTCAAAAGGAAAAGTCCCCTCGAAATGCTTAGTGGAACAAAAAGCCAAAGTCTCTAAGGGAAAAGTTGAAAAATGAGGGAAAGTGGAGAGTTTTGGAAATGAAACAATTGGAAAAGTGTCTTGTGAAATTCCAAAATGAGAAATTTGTCTTCAAAATGAAATTTGCTCATGAGGGAAAGTGAAGAAAGTAAAAAAATTGAACAAAGAGAAATTGGAAAAAGTGGAGAAAATGCCCGCGATGGAAAGTGGAGAAAATTAGAAAATGAACAAAGTTGCAAAAACATTCTTAAACCGAATCATAAAAATGACCATAACTATCTTATTTCTCAATGAAATTTAAAAATTCAAAATGTTTTAGAAAGGTAGAGATGAGAGGACTAAGAATTAATAAATAAATTGAAGAATTTTTTTGAAGTGAAAGAGCTATTCACAATGTTTAAAATGTGAATAAAAAAATTATTTTAATGAGAAATTTTGAAAATGCACACACATAAATCAGTAAAATGGTCATAACTTTCTCATTTCTTAACGAAATTAAAAAATTTAAAATGATTCAAAAAGGTGATAAAAAAAGGAATAATATCCAATTAACTATTTGAGGCAATTTGTTAAAATAAAAAAATTGTTCATGACTGTTTAAAATGTGAACAATTACCATTTTAATGTGAAATTTGGAATTCATCAGCATAAAATGATCGACCAATTAAAACATGAATGCATTTGCAATCTGAATATGAAGTTACAAATTAATCATCTATTGATTTAGTTTTGCAATATTAAGAGATTAAATAATGTTCTTATTATTTTTTTTGAAGTGAATTAAATATTTGCAGCCAATTTAGTCTCTAATTGTTGTTTATTTTGTAGAGGTTGTTGAAGAAGGGATGTTCTAGAATATTCCATGTGCCAGTTGTCAAAGATGCTGATGTCACCGATGTGCCAACTTTCAACCACCACCATTGATTTCTATTGATCGAATCTGGACCTTTGATTATATGTTGTAATGAACTTTCTGAGTGCTATGTTCTATAAATAGCCCAAAAATCTCATTTTGGGGGGGACTGAAAAAAGAGATAAGTTAGAATTAAGCATATCTCTGAAAGAGATAATTGTTAAACTTTTATAGAAAGCTACTAGGTGATCTAAAATCCTCATGGAGATTAGACTAAGTCTAGAAATTGTTGATTTTTGTGGGACATGTAGTTGGGAATTGCCAATGCTTGTTCACTTCATGGTTTCTTGTTGCTTAGATAGTGAGATTGCTAGAATATGTTTATGAAGATTGTAAATACTAATATACAGAAGGTCACTATGAATATAAATCTGAATTTACTTGTCATATTTCTTAAGAATCTCAAGTTGCTATGCTAGAATTTAGGTGCACTTTAAAGATTTTTGAGTGTGACAAGATTCCTTTGAAGATTGCACCATCCATGTGTAATTGAGATAGGGTCTGGTGAAACACAAATTGGTAAAATAATATCATTTTACAATTTTTGAAGCATATTTGCACATGGTCACTGTACACTTAGATTTTCCAACTTTTCTTATTTATAAACTTTTTTCTTTTGAATTTTCTTTGAGGTTTGAAATCCCTAAAATTCATAGCTTTTAAAGTATTAAATGTAATAAATCAGATAATAAAATGCGTTCTAAAATACTTGAATATAATTAGACTGGAGATCTTTGAACACAAATTGGGGTTGATTGTGTGAATCTAACAATTATCTTTAGAATTTGACATTTTTTTCTACAAATCCAGCAATGTAAGTCCCTTTATTAAAACAATAAAGACAACAAACCCTGAGCAACATAAAAAATTCAAGACTTGACATTTTTGTGCCTTGGGATAAATAATACATTAATCTTTCAAGAAAGATAGGTTCTATTGTATAATTTATCTATATGTGTTGTGTGAGTATCATCCACATCAACAATTCTTCTAGCATGAATTTTCTCAGACTTCTTCTAAATCATCTTGTTTAAGATCTCAACAATAGTTTCAAACCTTTCTAGCTACAGATCTATCATTAAATACAACAATGTCTTAATGTTCTTCTCAACATACTCCTCAAATATCTCATATGGTAGCTTTGATAGCCAAGCAGTCTTGGTTGTATAGCTGATAAGTAACAATGGTCCTTGTTGACTAGAAACATGATTTCTTTTTTGTATTTCTAGACCAATCCACTAGGGATTCTCTCTCTTGCATCTTATCCTTAAAGTTTTTGAACCAACCCAAATATAAGATGTTTTATGCCTCTATGTCCTTATTAAAACTTCTAATATGTTTTTTCATTTGTACTGCTATAGGGGTGAACTTGTTCTAGACTTTACTCGTAACTCTTAGAATCTCATTCATGAATATAAATGCTAAATAGATTATCAATGATCCATACCTAAATAGATACTTGGTGTTATTCATCCTCTCCAAATTGTCCAAAATTTGTCTTAGAAGCTCAAAAAGATCAATCTTCTCTCCTTCGGCCACCATTTGAAAAGAAGAGTGTATTGTGGTGGCATTAGTAGAACCCTCACAGTTCTGATAGTATAAGTTTTATGCTAAACCCTTAGTCACATAATAAACACCTAGATTAGTGGTGTCCTGAATAGTCATAGAACTCATGTCAAACTTTGCACTAGTTGGCTGAGTCATTGTATCATTCTTCACCATTTTTAGAATAGGATGAGTGTTGGAGGTACACAACCCTGTCAAAGCCCTAATTGTATCCTTTGTGATTTTATGCAAGCGATCTTGAAACATAGTATCTCAAAGGATCTGGCTTAGGATGATTTTATGCATGGTGTTGGTATATCTTGCATGGAGAAGGACATCATGCTTTCGAGTGTAAGAAGACAAAGAATACCAGAAGAGCAACAATGGTGGAAGAAAACCCCATCGGATTAGACAATAAACCAGAAGATGGAGAACTATTGATGATGAGGAGAGTTTTGTGTCATACCAGGAGTGATGAAGAGCTCTTGTAGAGGAAGACTTTGTTCAAGACCAGATGTAAGGTATCCGGTAAGTGTTATAAAGTTGTTATTGATAGTGGTAGTTCAGATAATCTTGTTTTAGAAGAGATGGTGAATAAGTTGAATTTGAAAAGATTGAAACACCCTAAACCTTATTAGATAACATGGATTCAGGATGAACATAAGTTGTTAGTAAGTGAACAATGTTTGGTAAAATTGAAAATTGGGAAGTATCATGATGAAGTCTTGTGTGATATTATGCCTATGGATATTTGTCATCTTTTATTGGGTAGACCTTGGCAGTTAGATAGACAGGCACTACATGATGGGAGGAAGAACACTTACACTATTGTAGCCAATGGGATGAAGCAAACCTTGTTACCCTAGGAGGAACCTTTGAAGAATGAAGTCTGTATGAATGCTAAAATCTGTTTGGTAGATGGAAGGAAATTCTTGGATGAATTGAGACATGAGAATGTGTGTTTTGCCTTAATTCCTCAGAAGACTGAGAATCTGGAGCATGAAGAGGAACAACCGAAAGAGATAAAAGATTTGCTGATAGAATATGAAGACATTGTCTTAGATAATGTACCTCAAGGATTGCCACTTGCGAGAAGTATCAATCATTGCATGGACTTGGTTCCTGAAGCTAGTTTGCCTAACAAGCTGCACACTACATGACACTGATAAAGAATGAAGAACTGGATAGACAAGTGCAGGAGCTATTGAAGAAAGGTTTGATCAGGGACAGTCTGAGCCCTTGTGCAGTACCAACAATATTAACACCTAAGAAGAATGGAGAGTGGAGAATGTGTACTGACTCCAGAGAAATAAACAAGATGATAGTGAAATACCGGTTTCCTTTGCCTAGGATGGATGACATAATGGACTGTTTGAGTGGAGCCAAATACTTTACAAAGATAGATTTGAAGAGTGAATATCATCAGATCAGGATCAAAGAAGGAGATGAGTGGAAGACAACATTTAAGACAAATGAAGGACTGTATGAATGGTTGGTGATGCCTTTTGGGTTAACTAATGCACCAAGTACTTTCATGAGGCTGATGAATGAGGTATTGAAGAAATTCTTGGGTAAGTTTGTTATTGTATATTTGGATGACATTCTAATTTTGAGTAAGACAAAAGAGGAACATTTGTTGAATTTGAGACAAGTTTTGGAGAGATTGAGAGAAGAAAAGTTGCTGATAAATATTAAGAAGTGTACTTTGATGAAGGATGAGTTAGTCTATTTGGGATTTGTGATATTTGAGGATGGTTTGAAGATGGACCCTGAGAAAGTAAAAGCAATTGTTGAGTGACCTACACTAGAAATCATTGAAGAGGTAAGATCATTTCATGGATTGGCTAGTTTTTATCGGAAGTTCATCATAAATTTTAGTTCAGTTTGTAACCCTATGACTGAGACCATGAGGGGAGATCGAAAGGAATTCAAGTGGACCACCAGAGCAAACAAAAGTTTTGAACTGTTGAAGCCGGAAGTGACTGAGCAATCTGTGTTAGCTTTAGAAGATTTCAATAAACTATTTCAAGTAGATTGTGATGCAACTGGAACAACAATAGGAGCAATCTTGAGTTAGGAAGGGAGAGAAGTAGCTTATTTCAGTGAGAAATTGAATGATGCTCGGAGGAGGTATTCAGTGTATGATTAGGAGTTTTATGCCATAGTTCAAGCCTTGAAGAAGTGGAGACATTACCTGTTGCCTAAGGAATTTGTGTTGTATATAGATCATCAAGCTTTGCAATATTTGAATAGTCAGAGTAAGTTGAATCAAAGACATATGAGATGGGAATAGTTTTTGCAGAGTTACACCTTTGTGTTGAAGCATAGAAGTGGAAAATCTAACAAAGTTGCTGATGCATTGAGTAGGAGAAGGAATTTGCTGACAAAGATGAGAGTGACAGTATTAGGATTTGAGGAATTGAAGACTTTGTATGATGATGACCCGGATTTTGTATAATGTTGGAGAGCATGTAGAGAACTGGTTATGGTAGATAGAAGCAAGTGGTTGGACTACTTCATTCAGGATGAGATGTTATTCATAGGAGTTCAGTTGTGCATACCTAAGAGTTCTATGAGGGAGAATCTGATAAAGGAGAAACACAGTGGAGGATTAGCCGGACATTTTGGTATGACAAAATAGTAGCATTGGTGAGTGAGTAGTACTTTTGGCCCCAATTCATAAGGATGTTAAGAAATATGTTCAAAGTTGTAGAGTTTGTCAAGTTGCAAAGGGTAGTAGTCAGAATGTGGGATTGTATAAACCTTTGATAGTATCGGTAAGATCTTGGGAGGATATAAGCATGGATTTCATACTTGGATTACCTAAAACACCAAGAGGGAATGATTCTATATCTGTGGTAGTGGATAGATTCTCGAAGATGGCTCATTTCATACCTTCTAAGAAGAGATCAAATGCATTACATATAGCAAACCTATTTTTCAAGGAAGTGAGATTGCATGGATTACCTAAGAGCATAGTTTGAGAAAGAGACACTAAGTTTGTTGGCTATTTTTGGAGAACACTTTGGAAGAAGATGAAGACAGATTTCAAGTTCAGTCCTACTTTTTATCCACAGACTGATGGACAGACAAAAGTAGTTAACTGGAGCTTGGGAAATTTGTTGAGATGTTTAATTGGAGATAAAACTGGAAGTTAGGATTTGATCCTTGCATAAGAAGAGTTTTCCTACACCAATTCAGTAAACATGAGTACCAAAAGAACACCTATTGAGATTGTTACTAGAGTGCATCCTAGAGGTATATCACAATTAAGAGATATTAGCAGTGAAGACCAGAGAAGTTTAGAAGTAGAAGACTTTGTAGATCACATGGCAGCCTTGCATATTCAAGTTAAGCAACATTTGGAGGACATGAACAACAAATATAAGCAGAAGACAGATGAAAAGAGGAGGCATAACGAATTTAAAGTTGGCAATGAAGTGATGGTATATCGGAGAAAAGAGAGATTCTCGGTTGGAATTAATAACAAATTGCAGATGAAAATGTTTGGACCTTGCAAGATTTTGAGGAAGTTCAGTTCTGGGAATGCATATGAAGTGGAGTTACCAGATGTATTTCACCTGTGTTTAACATTGCAGATCTTCATGAGTATCATGAACCAAAATTCAGTGAGGACAGTATTGCAGACTTGGAGAAACAGTTTCCCCGGAAGAAACCAGATAATATTGAAGACATTTTGGACAGTAGGACTGGGCGTAGTACCCAAAGTAGTTAGTATAAGGAGTATCTCGTGAAGTGGAAGGACATACCAGTTGAAGATTCATTTTGGATTTATCAAGCATAGGTAGACCGCGTCGGTTTTCCTCTGACCCCAGGAAAGTGAGAGGCTCACTTTTTCAATAACCCCGAATGTCTGATGTAGGAGCATCCCTAGTTCATAGCAATCTTGCATCAACCAAAAATATTTTCTTTCTGTTTTTCTTTCTGTTTGTAGTTTCATCTTTTCTCTCTATGTGTACCAGTTTTTGGCTCATCGGATCCTATGGAGTTGGATTCTACATGAAGACTTGATCATCTTTCTTATTTCCAGACTGCATCGCATTTGGATCATTTTTCGACAAGTTATCGCTATCAGTTTCCATGATAGTTTCCTGTTACCGGTTGATAGTTTCTTGTTACTGGTTGCCTGGACCTATTTTGGTGATCTACTAGAACCCCTTCCAAATCTTGTGGAGCCTTGCATGTTGATTCAGATGTTCCTTGGCATGTGGTTGACCTTTTCCCACGATCTACACTTCATGCTTTGGAATTTTTCGGAGGAATCTCTTGGTAGAGGCCGACCTTGTTGGTTTTACATGTTAGGTCTTGTTCTTCGGGTTTTGATCCCTTTTTGGACTGACTGGATCCCCTTGGATCATATAAATCATTGTGTTGAGGATTATAATGTAACAATTAAACAATGAAGTAGCTAGATTGAGCGTAGAAGATAGATCTTAAGATTGAAGGTCCCAGTTGTGACCTATTCTATACTTTGAGCATGTTTTAGCAGGCCTATGAGCCGGTTATGCTATAACCTGGTTGTTACCGGTTGGTTGTAATCAATTTTCATGTTATAATACAATTTGTTCTACATTTCCTCCATCATATCTTTGTGTTTCCATTTTGTTACTCTGACCAGTCTAGAATGATCTCTTTGAGGTCCCTCCTAACTGGTGACTGCTTCACATGCTCATAGCTATAATTAGGAAACTCCTTTTGGATGTTTAACCCCATCTATGGAATGCTTGTATTATTATTTGAAAGTCGTTAGGTTATCTTCCATAAGCTTCATCCATAAATAATTAAACTTCACATGATTAACTTTAGTTAGGGGCACATGAATATAAGCCCTAACATCCTTCATGTATACTACATCCAATGGTACCTTTGAAAATGCTCCTTCCTTATCTTTCTTTGTTTCCACAAATGGGTAAGGCTTGAATTGGAGTCATGAACTCAAGGACAAGTTGACAACAATAGGTGTAGCCATTTGAATCAACAAGTAGAGTTGATAACACAATTTTATAGAATACCTTTGATCATGTTGTTGCTAGGGTTTGCACAAGAAATCTTCTTTCACACAATATGTCTTGAATTTGCAAGATCACAAGTGATAAAAATAAATTTTAAAAAAAAATTTATTTATTGTCTTCAACCACTTAGGGTTTTGTATTGAATACACTTGATCGTTAGACACACCAAAGTTGTTACTCTATATTGTAAGAGACCACAAATACCTCTACGAGTCACCTCAAAAAATTAGAAACCTTTAAAAATTCCTTCATAACATCTTCCATGCTAAAAATAGTCCAACATCCAAACCTAATGGGGGTTCTTAAGGTCTTCAAGAAAATATCCCCCTCAGATAGTGCACTTTATCTAATTTCTAGAGGGAGCATACACACCACTAATAGGTACAAACTCATCCTTTGTCTTGCCTTCTACATTCCAATCAAATTTATTTACCCATGTATTCTACATCTTCTCCTTTAAAATCATTGATATCAACATTCTTTTTCGTAGCAAAGGTCTTCTCATTCTTTCCTTTGTTGAACCTACCAATGTGTCTTGATTTGTTGCAATTATAATAACTAGGACCTTGTTGTGGACCACTTTCATTCCTTCTGACATTAGATCAATACTCAAATGCCTTGTGCCCATATATTTTGCATTCATAAAAATATCAAATGAAATATTGAACATTTCTATCATAGTTTGTATTCACATATCCATTCCACATCATTCTACTTCTGCATTCATTTTTGTTATGTTCAAACTTATTGGAAGCATGAAATTGTCCATAAAATGATTGAGATTTGATCTAACTTCTACATTCACTAGCTCTATGTCCAAACTTATTGCATGTAAAATATTTACTATTGAAAGATGGAGAATACCTAGTTTGAGCAGGAGGAGGTGTTAGCAGCAATGAAGAAGGAAGACTGAGAGGGAGGGGTGAATCGGTCTTCACCGGATCAAAGCAAATTAAACTTAAAAATATAAACTGATAAACTGTAGCAATGAATTAGATGCACAAATTAACAACACAACACACAACACAAATATTTTTACATGGAAAACCTGGTTAAGGGAAAAACCACGATGGGAACCTACCCAATGTAAGATGATACTCTATAGCAGTGTGTGAAAATATTACAATGGGGAATGCACATGAATTCAGGCACACTGCCTAGAGCTCACTGCTCAAAGGATATATACCCGGAAGGCTACAACCCTCAGGGAAGTCTCACTGACTTACAATATGATTCAAACTACAATCTGGAAGAAATGAACTGCAATGATAGCATCTACGAATGCTTGATGATAGTTCTAGTTAAGCACAATTATCTGCTCTGCAACACCAATCTCACCTCAACACTACACTAAATGATAAGTCTCTTGTTTACACAATCACCTCTCTTTGATAATGTAGACACACTACCGACACCTAAATTACATAAGTATCTCACCTATAAATACAAATCATCAAGCTTGATAACAAGGTCGGCTAAACCCTCAACCTTCAACTCATAATTATAAAAAATATATTACACGATACAAAGATCAATCACTAGACCAATATAATGTTTTACATTACATAACATGGACCTAATTCAAATTCCCAAATGATCACATCCACTGGAAATCACGCCAAGATCAATCGCAACACGCTACACCACCAGAAATACCGCATAACACGAAAATCATCACCGGTTCACAAAAATCACCAAAAAATTGCACAACAATAAATGTGGATCACCAAAACAAATAGGAAATGAATAGGAAACACCAACAAGCATGTTAGAACCATCCAAAATAGTTGCACCAACACCACTTTTCAAATCTTCATCTATCAACATCTAGAAAGCTCAAGAACATAACCAATCGACAACTGTCACGAAGAAAGATAACTTGTAGAGAACCAAATAACGAACCATCAGAAATGAAGATATAAAAGATCATCTCAAACAATATCCCAAAGTCTCAGCACAAGATCATATCACATCGGAATATATCGGAGGAAATACCAGATTCTGCAAAACAGTGATCAGTAAAACCAAACTTCAAAATCGGATCAGAAACTCTTTCCAAACTCACCGGAATAAATCATAGGAATATGTTGACATCAATGAAAACAACATATCCTAGCAGAAACAATGATAACAACCAAATCCAAAAATCTCCCCAACAATCTCTCCCTTTGGTATTGATGGCAACATATGAATGTGAAAAATAGTCAATGCAATGAAAGAAGATATCACCAACAAACTCCCCCTAAGATCAAAATAGATAAAACATTTTTTCACATCATCTCTCTCTCCCTTTGACAACAATGCCAAAGATCTCCAAAATAGAAAATCAAAATCTCTCCTAATACAAAATCATGAATCTCTCTCCCCTTGGGATACACAACCAAATCAACCGACTCTCCAGCAGAGGAACAACATCAACTCATCAATCCAGATAAAAGAATAAGGATTTGAATTCCACCGGATCGATGCAACTCAATGCATGTAATTCTCATCAAGAGGGGTGGATGTTGGCATTATAACAGACAAGGAGAGATTGTTGGCATTTCGATAAGGATATTGAGAAGGTTGTTGATGATTATGGATATAACTGATTAAGGATGTTTACTGTCTTAATATTATTATTTTGTCATTGATGTCAAGAAATTGATTTTATAATTCAGTATGATGTTGCCATATCTTGAGAAGTATGATTTGATGAGTATAAAGATGTCGGTAAAAGACACAGAAAGAATATGATGAATAAGGGGAGAAATAAGTTATTCAATGGGCAACTATTACTGAGTTAGACAATGAAGAGATCATGATGTTTAGATTTTTTTGACATCATACATATGTTATTGATTGTAAGGTTAATACTATACTATGTTACCGAGCAAAGAACCTAGTCGGTAAACCCTAAGGAACCTAGTCGGTAAACCCTAAGGTTATCGCTATCGGTTAATGAAGGCAGTATGTCTACCGAGTGAAGTTTAGTATTTATCGAGTTGCAACCGAGTAATAACAGAATGCATTGAATGAATAAAATCATTATTTAATGAAGGAAGCTGAAAAGCTGGCTATGATTAAATGATTGGTATGTCGTGAATGAATTTTGTTAAAGAATCTATGGCAAAGGAAAATCGATAGGAAGATCGACAACTCAGATTGAACTGCAATACCCTAGCACAAGTTCCAAGAAATGTATGTAAGTTCCAAGGTGGGGTAAAACATTTTTAGATCGAAGGATACATTAAACTTGGTCAAAGTTTGAAGATCTGATGGCTATGAATGATCATGGAAATTGCGATCAAGGAGATTAAGCGGTTGGCAAATTGTTTATAAATAAGGAACTATTGATAAACAATGTATGCAGGCAAGTGTATGCACAAGGATGCTACATTATGATTACTGAGCACATAAGCTTGAAGACCTATTTGAATAACAGAGTATAGAGCCCAGCAGATGGACAAGATTAGTTCTATGTCTATATTGTATTGAGAAAATAAGAATCTGCTTTAGTAATTTAGATGTGAAGTTGCAGACAGATTTTTATTACTGTTATTTTGTAAAGTGACAGAAAATCTCTTAACCGAGTGGACTTAACAGTCTTATTTGTAAAACCCTCTAGCAAGGTGACATTCCGATTGAGTGTTTGAAATCCTTTAACAAGGTCACTTCTAACAAGGTGAAAATCCTAACAGATCTGAGGGAAATCCCTTAACCGGGTCATATCTAGCAATGTGTTTGTAATCTTTAACATGATTGCTTTTAACCGAGCATACTCTAGAAGAGTATATTTCTTAGTGGGTCCTAAATCCCATAGTGGTTTTTCCATATTTGGGTTTCCACTTTAAATCTGGTGTTATGAGTGTTATGATGTTTATATGCTTTTGAGTTTGCATGTTTAGCAGTTTTGGTTATATTACTGAAGTATAGGTTACCGAGGTTGAATCTGATGTTTTTATGGAAGATTAAGTTTGTATGATTCACCCCCCCTCTCATCTTATTAGTTTGGCATCTGTACTTAACATTAAGTATCAGAACTATCAATTGGTATCAGAGCTTTGGACTCCAAAAAAAAAGTTTAAAGGTACTTGAGGCAAAGATCCAAAGATGTATAAGAGGGATGCACTGAAGTTGAACAAATCAAGTTTCTCTACATGGTAGAAAAGGATGAAGCTACACCTATCAGGAGTTGGAGAATATGGTGTATATTATCTGGAGAATGATTTCATCACATCGAGCACCTATCCATTGACAATGGAAGAGATAAAGGCAAAGCAAGAATATATTCAAGCAATGATTGAAATAACATCTGCATTGACCGATTCAGAGTTTAATGATCTAGAAGGCTGCAATGATGCAAAGGCAATGTGGGATAAGCTCATATCTGTGTATGGTGGAGATGAATATGTTCAAAGAGCAAAAGTGGATAGTCTAAGAGGACAACTTGAATCTATGAGGATGAATGAAGGTGGGAACATAACCCAGTATAGTACAAGACTAAAGGAGATTGTCAATCAAATCAAAGGAGTAGGTGGAACTATTGAAGAAAAGGATATAACAAGTAAGTTGTTAAGAACCCTTCTACCAGCTTATGCAATTAGAGTGTCTGCAATCAATGAATTGAGGTCTGTACCCAATATGCCAGTTTCTTTAGATGCTACTATTGGTAAGCTACATGCATTTGAGTTAAGTAACTTTGATAATAGTGGGTCATCAGTAAATAAAGTTGAATCTACATTTAGTTCTTTTCATATTGGTGAATCTGATGATTACAATGATAGAGTGAGTAAGTACACTAAAGGGGATCACAGTGGAGCAAGTGAAAGATTTCGCAAGAACATGGAGGAAGTACACAAAATATATGAGGAAATCAGAAAGCAAGAAGAGTTTGAAGCACTTTTAGCCAGAAGGTTACCGAGAGGCAAAGGTAAGTATAAAGGAAAACTACCTTTGAAATGTTTCAATTGTGATAAGATAGGACATATGGCTTCTAACTGTCCTGACAAAGATTCTACTAAAAAGAAAGATTACCGAGATGATAGCCAGAAAGATAATCATTACAAAGGACATCGACACTTCAAAAGAAGAGATAGAAAGTCATGCTTAATAGCCGATGAGGAATCCAATGATGATAAATCAGATGAAACTGATATAGAGGAAGTAGTTTATGTGGCTATCAAAGATGGATCAGATGAAGAAAGGTATGAAGAAAAAGCCCTAATATCTCACATAAATACTAATGATTCTTGGATCATAGATAGTGGATGCTCACATCACATGACAGGTGATAAACACAAGTTTGTTATGCTAGAAGACTATGATGGAGGCTATGTAAGATTTGGTAATGATTCACCATGTCCGGTAAAAGGTAAAGGATCCATAACACTTCTTGACAATGCAAAGTGAAATGATGTTTATTGGGTTGAAGGTTTGAAATACAATTTGTTGAGTGTAGCACAGCTAAACAATACAGGATACCAAATAGAATTTCAGAAAGGAATTGTCAAAGTTCATGACAAGCATGGAAAGTTAGCTGCTACCGGGACACAAACAAAAGGTAACACATTTCACCTTGACTCAACTCAAAATAAATGTCTGTATGCAAAAATAGATGATACTTGGTTATGGCATAGAAGGTTTTGTCATGTAAATTTTGATAATCTGATCAAAATAAGCAAGAAGCACCGAGTAAGAGGTCTACCGAGTTTGGAAAAACCCAAGAATGTTATATGCCGAGGATGCCAGATGGGTAAAATGACAAGATCAAGCTTTACAAGTAAGTCTTATACTTCCAAGGTAATTTTAGATCTTGTGCACACTAATCTTTGTGGTCCTATGAAAGTTCAAAGTTATTATGGTGATAAATATTTCATATTATTTGTGAATGATTACTTAAGGATGATGTCAGTTATGTTTCTAAAAGAAAAATCATAAGCTTTTCAAATGTTTAAATGGTACAAGGAAAGAGTTGAAAATGAAACATGAAGACAACTGAAATGTCTTAGATCAGATATAGAAGGAGAGTTCACATCTGATGAGTTCAACTTATTCTACAATGATCATGGTATAAAAAGACAAGTCTCTGCACCGAGAACTCCACAACAAAATGGAATTGCTGAGAAAAGAAACAGATCTATTGTGGATTGTGCCAGAACCCTGATGATTGAAAAGAAAGTGTCACAAACATTTTGGAGAGAAGCAATAATTACAACAGTTTACACCCTGAACCGAGTACAACTGAAGAAAGGAACTTTGAAGACACCATATGAAATTTGGTATGACAAGAAACCTAATGTAAGTTATTTTAAAATCTTTGGAAGTAGATGCTATGTACACAAAGATGATAGAAATGAGAAGTTTGATCAAAAAAGTGAAGAAGGAACATTTCTTAGTTATTCTTCTAGAAGCAAAGCATTTAAATGTCTGATCAAATCATCTAACAAAATAGTAGAAAGTGAAAATGTGAAAATTGATGAATTTATAGAAAGGAATGATGAAGGAAATTCCAAGGAACCAGAAGATTATGATGAATTTGTCTATGTTCAACCGACAAGTCTTACCGAGAAAACTGCAGAAGGAAATGAAGAGAATATCTAGTTATCGAGTGATGAAGAAGATCATACAGAGCCTACCAAGCCTGTATTAGCCAAGTATGTCAGAAGACATCATGCATCAAGTCAAATTATAGGAGATAAGGATGATCCAGTGATGACAAGGAACAAACTGAGACAAAACACATGTCTGATATCTGAAGTTGAACTGAGAATAGTGAAAGAGGCATTTAACAGTGAAGATTGGATAAATGCTATGATAGAAGAGATTGATCAAATCAAGAAGAATGACAGATGGACTCTAATCCCAAGACCGAAGGACAAAAATGTAATCGGTACAAAGTGGATTTTCAAAAACAAGCTGAATGAAAAAGATGAGGTCATTCGAAATAAAGCAAGACTAGTTTGCAAAGGTTATGCTCAAGAAGAAGGAATTGATTATGGTGAAACTTTTGCACCTATGGCTAGACCTGAAGGAGTAAGAACATTGTTGGCATATGCTGCTTTCAAAAATTTCAAGGTATATCAAATGGATGTCAAATCTGCATTTCTGAATGGTATATTAGAAGAAGAAGTTTTTATTGAACAACCTGAAGGATTTGTTGAAGACAAGAATAAAGATCAGGTATGTACATTGAAAAAAGCTTTATATGGTCTGAAACAAGCACCTAGAGCATGGTATGAAAGATTGCACTCTTATTTAATCAAGATTGGCTTTATAAGGACAAGTGAAAACAACAATATGTACATGAAGAATGATGAAAATGGAATATTGATTTCAGCCATATTTGTTGATGATATTATCTTTTGTGGAAATGACTCTTTATGCAAGAACTTTGGAAATGAAATGAGCAAAGAATTTGAGATGTCATTAATTGGTGAGATAAAGTATTTTATAGGTTTACAAATACTGCAAATGAAAGATGAGATTTTCATTACTCAATCCAAGTACATAAAGGAAATCTTGAAGAAAATTGGAATGGAGGATTCAAAACCAGTAAGCACTCCTATGACTACCAACTATAAACTATCAAAGAATGATGAATCTGCATCTGTTGATGAGATACTTTACCGATCCATGATTGGAAAGTTGCAATATGTTGTTCACAACAAGCCAGATATAGCACATGCAGTAGGTATAGTTGCAAGATTCTCTGCAGATCCTAAGGAAACACACTTGACAAAAATCAAGAGAATTTTTAGATACTTGAAAGGCACTGAGGATTATGGCTTAATATATCAGAAAGGAAATGACTTTGATTTAAAAGTTTATACTGATGCTGTTTGGGCAGGCAACATTGATGACAGGAAAAGCACAAGTGGAGGAGCTTTCTTTTTAGGAAAAAGACTAGTAAGTTGGCTTAGCAAGAAACAAGGATGTGTTTCATAGTCAACACCAGAAGTTAAATACGTTGCTGCAGCATTGAATTGTACCAACATAGCATGGATCAAACAACTGTTGGAAGGTATAAATGAGAAAGTTACTGAGCCAGTAACTATATTCTGTGACAATACTAGTGCCATTAACATTTCAAAGAATCCTATAATGCACTCTAAGACAAAGCACATCACTATCAAATATCATTATCTTAGAGAAGAAGCTCAAGAGAAGAAAGTGGTGTTGGAGTATGTTAGCACAAAGGAACAAATAGCATATATCTTCACCAAGCCACTGCCAAGGGACACTTTTGAGTATCTCAGAAGTAAGTTAGGGGTCCTACCCCTATCTTCCACTCACTAACCGAGTTTGGTGAAAGCATCAATTCGATGACTCTATAGAATATCTTTTAGGAGTTGATGCTAATTTACACACTTTAGGATGTTTTCTAAAGGTATACAGGAAACAATACAGGGAACAAGAATTGAAGACATAAATGCTCTGACCGAGACTAAATTGACACACAACAGTAGAAAATCACTTCATACAGGAAGAAATTATGTTTTAGTTCTTTACTTTTTGGCGTTGTTGTCAAAGGGGGAGAAGACTGAAGAAAAGGGGACAAGACTGAAGAAAAGAGGAGAAGACTAATGTATGGGGGAGAATTCTAATGACTGTTAGGTCCCTGAGACAACTAAGAGGGTGGGGGGGTCAATCAGTTGTCTAATAAATTCAAATAAAAAACCATTAAACCAACTTAATGCTTAATACCGATAAACCTGTTAAGTATGCCGGTAGACAGTGTTAATAGTAAATTGCTATACCGATAAAGATTAATGCATGAAACACAAACATAAAGTCATCCACAACACATAACACCAATATTTGTACGTGGAAACCCTGTAAGGGGAAAAACCACGGTGGGAAACCTTACCCACAATCAGATGATACTACTGCAGATAATAAGTTACATAAATGGGGTCTGTACATGTAGAAAGGCCAACATCCTAGAGCTCACTGCTCAATCACAAAATGGGAGTCACACTGACTATAGTTGGATGGTTAAATCCAATAAGAATGTACTGCACAAAATAGCATCTTCATATGCTGGATTCAGTATCAGTGTAATGCTGATATGCTTCTATAAAAACCTAGCTTCACCTTCAAATGATGTCTTTGTGTATACCTTTGCTTAATCTCGCATATACCTTCTCACAATCCTTTTTCACATTCCACATTCGATCTTACAAATAAGATCTTACATTTATACCATAACCTAAGACCAATTTTAGTAGGTCGGCTCTACAAGATATTACAATAAAATCATTTGTAAACAATATAATATGCGATGCAATAACCAATTAAACATGTCATCTTAATGCATTTACAACAATAATAAATCATCTCTATAGCGTGCCATGCTGATCTGGAAAAGATAATCCTGTCGGTGTAACCCTAGGTAACCCTGGACCTATTTGCCGGTAACAACAAATATGTAAATATGAATATACCAATGATTAATTATTCAAAACAAAGTGTCCACACAATTTCTTTGACATTACCAAGTGTCTTCCATATCATTCCAAGTGCCAGTGATCATTATATCCTGCCGGTGAACCATATACCAGTAACTGTGCAATAGTTACTTGCTTGCCGGTGAATGCTGCTGGATCTCCAAAGTGCTAGTGTTTTAGTAGGTGTTGACATCAATGACAAAACCATACCAAAATACCAACAATCTCCCCCTTTGGTATTGATGGAAACACAAGATGGAAAAACCATCAAAGTGCCAAAATAGAAATGCCAATTACCAAAAATCAACAATCCTCCAAAACAACAATTTCTCCCCCTAGGAGCAACATGTGGTTATCCAAAGATTTTCAATACCAATCTCTCTCTTAAAAGATAATGTGTTTTTCCATAGATATCTCTCCCCCTTTGACATCAAATGCCAAAGTTACAAAAATCAAGTTCATATACAAAATACCAATCAATTCAATATACCAACTACTCCCCTTGAGAAGTAGCTTCCTCATCAAAGACCGAAGTAAAAGACTTGTCTTTTAATTCTACCGGTTGATGACAATCATCAACTGTCTAAGTCTCTACCAGTGGTGGCATGACTCCAAGATGATCTCTGAGATATTCAAATGTCTCCTTAGGCAAAGGTTTTGTGAAAATATCTACAAGCTGTTCTTTAGTATTCACATAAACCAGTTTTATCTCTTTTTCTTCAACTTTTCCCTTAGAAAATTCAGTTTGATAGAAACATGTTTTGTTTTAGAGTGTAATACCAGATTCTTAGATATATCAATTGCTGCAGTGTTATCACAATATATAGTAATAGGTTCCTTGCATTTTACCTTTATGTCTTTCAACATTTGCTTAAGCCATAGTACCTGTGTACAGTTAGTTGTTGCTACAACATATTCTGATTCTGCTGTTGATAAAGATGTACAACTCTGTTTCTTAATCAACCAAGAAACTAATCTCTTTCCAAGAAAGAATGCTCCGCTGGTGGTGCTTTTCCTATCATCCACATCTCCTGCCCAATTTGCATCTGTGTATGCACATAGATCAAAATTTTCATCTCTAGGATACCATAATCCAAGATTTGCAGTGCCTTGTAAGTACCGGAAAATCCTTTTTACTGCTGATTCATGATTTTCCTTAGGATTACTTTGAAATCTTGAAACAATACATACTGCATTCATAATATCAGGCCTGGTTTGTGTCAAATACAGTAAACCTCTTATCATAGATTTGTATCTAGTTGGATTAACAGGTGTAGATTCATTCCTTTGAGATAATTTGTCATTTGTAGTCATAGGTGTGCTTACCAGTTTAGAGTTCTCCATCCCAAATTTCTTTAGTAACTCTTTCAGGTACTTGGATTGACTCAAAAATATACCTTTGTCAGTCTATGAAATCTGCAATCCTAAGAAGAATTTTATTTCTCCAATCATAGACATTTCAAATTCTTGCTGCATTTTAATAGAAAATTCCTTACATAATTCATCTTCTCCTCCAAAGATTATATCATCAATGAATACTTCTATAATCAAGATGTCATCATTAGTTATTTTGTAGTATAAATTGCTGTCTGCATTTCCTTTAGTAAAACCAATCTTTAAAAGATACTTATCCAACCTTGCATACCAAGCTCTTGGGGCTTGTTTTAATCCATATAGAGCTTTTCTTAATCTACAAACGATATCATTGTCATCTGTCAAAGAAAATCCATCAGGTTGTTCAATATAAACTTCCTCTTCAAGATCTCCATTCAAGAATGCACATTTAATATCCATTTGATAAACTTTGTAGTTCTTGTGAGCTGCAAAGGCCAAAAATAATCTGACTGCCTCAATTCTAGCTACCGGTGCAAAGGTTTCAGTGTAATCAACTCCTTCTTTCTGAGAATATCCCTTACACACTAATCTTTCTTTATTTTTGACAACCTTACCATCTTCATTAAGTTTGTTTCTAAATACCCATTTGGTTCCAATTACATTTTTATCTTTAGGCCGGGGAACTAATGTCCAAGTATTATTTTTCTCAATTTGTCCTAATTCTTCTTCCATAGCTTTAATCCAAAAGTTATCTTCACATGCCTCATTAACAGACGATGGTTCAATTTGAGAAATAAGACATACCTCTTCATTTGCCAATCTTCTTCTTGTCATAACTCCTTTAAATTTGTTTCCAATTATCTGATCTTTAGAATGATTCAATCTTACATACCGGGGTGTCTTAGTTTGCTGTTGTTCTTCAATTACTGTGGAATCCTCTGATGGTACCGGGGTAACTGGATCTTCATTCTGTACAGGTGGATTTAGTGTAGGTTCATTTGTCACAACTTCTGTTGCTGGTTCAGAGTCTATATACCTTGAAGTTCCTCTGAATTGTTCATCAATCTTTACATTTATACTCTCAACAATTTTCTGCAATCTCTTATTAAAACATCTATATGCCTTTCTCTTAGATGAATAACCAAGAAATATTCCTTCATCACTTCTAGGATCAAATTTGCCAATATACTCATCTCTTCTAATATAACATTTACTTCCAAAAATTCTGAAATACTTAAGAGTAGGAGTATTACCAAACCATAGTTCATGAGGGGTCTTACCGGTTTCACCTTTGATGTGAACTTTGTTGAATGTATAGACGACTGTGCTGACTACTTCTCTCCAATACACATGTGGTAAATTTGCTTCAGCTAACATACTTCTTGCTGCATCTAAGATAGTTCTATTTTTCCTTTCAACAACTCCATTCTGCTGTGGTGTCCGAGGTGCTGATAGCTGTCTTCTGATTCCATTCACTTCACAGAATGTATTAAAGTCCTTAGATGTGAATTCTCCTCCTTGATATGATCTTAAACATTTGATTTTCTTACCAGTTTCATTTTCAACCATTGCTTTGAACAGTTTGAACTTTCCAAGTGCTTCTGATTTTTCTCTAAGAAAGGTAACCCAACACATTCTAGAATAATCATCAATAATTAGCATAAAATATCTATCACCTTGTAAGCTTTTAGTTCTAGCTCGACCACATAAATCAGTGTGAATCAAATCAAGAGCATTATTGGATTTTTCTGGAATACTTTTGAAACTAGCTCTATCTTGTTTTCCAAATTGACATTCCTTACATCTTGTATTATGAAGTTTCACAATTTTGGGTAGATCTCTAACTACCTTAGAAGTACTGATCTTTACCATAAAATCAAAGTTTACATGACATAGTCTCTTATGCCATAACCAACTTTCATCTATATGTGTAATCAAGCATGCCTTTTCACTGTTATTCAAATGAAAGATATTACCTCTAGTCTGATTACCGGTTGCAATCTCTAAACCAGTTCTATTCATGATTTTGCATTTTCCATTCGTAAATTGTAACTGAAATCCCTTCTCAACCAATTGACCAACACTTAAAAGATTATGCTTTAATCCTTCAACATAGTAGACATTGTCAATGTTATCCTTACCATCAAGAGATAGTGTACCCTTACCTTTGATTGAACAGGCTTTGTCATCTCCAAATCTTACTAAACCTCCATTGTATTCTTGAAAGTTCAAGAATTTACCTTTGTCTCCTGTCATATGATGTGAGCATCCTGAGTCAATGATCCATTCATCCTTTACTTCAACTTTAGCTGCTAGGGCTTGTTCTACCGGTTGAGCAGTAGGTGCCAGTTGATCTTTTGTTATAGCAACAAAAACCCATCCATTGTCTGCTGGATCCTCATTAGAATCATCAGTCATACCTTCATCAACAATGTAACAAGATTTGTCTTTGTTCTTCTTAAATCTTTATCTCTGATATTCAGGATTAGGCTTGTATGTTCTAGCTTCTTCTCTTAGTCTAGCATGTCTATCAGGGCATCTCGAAGCCATATGACCAATCTTATTACAGTTAAAACATTTAAAAGGTGCTTTACATTCATACTTACTTCCAACTGGACCTTTTGACATTTTCCTTGCAAATAGTGCTTCAAGTTCTTCAAGCTCTTCATTCTCCTTCACATTTTCTTCAAGTTCTCTTGCATAAAAGGCTTTCCAATATGATTTGTCAAATGATGGAGTAGATGATGTTGATGCTTTAAAGGCCAAATCTGTCTTTATAGTAGCAACAGGACCAAATTCTTCAATTTCAAAAGCTGAGAGTTTTCCAATCAATGTATCCCTAGTTACTGATGTATTAGGCATTGTTCTCAACTCATTTATAGTAGTAACCTTCATTTTATATGCTGGTGGAAATCCTCTTAAGATTTTTGAAACAATTTCATCCTCACTCAAGGTTCCTCCACAACATTTAATACCCAAAACAATTTCATTTACTCTTTCCATAAAAGCAGAATTCCTTTCATCTTCTTCCACTTTCAGATGTTCATACCTGACTCGAAAGCTTTCAAGTTTTGCAATCTTGACTGTGGAATCCCCTTCATTCAGTGTTTCCAAATGATCCCAAATAGCTTTAGCAGTAGACCTATATGATAATCCCATGATTTGTTGATATGATAAAGCGCTTAAAAGTGCTTCTCTTGCTTTGCAATCATTCTCCTCATCTTTAGCTAAGGTAGATGGAGCAGTCTGACCAGCTACAACAACAGTATAACCATTCTTTGTAACTTCCCAGATGTTCTTACCAATGCAATTCAGATGTGTCTTCATTCTGATCTTCCATATCCCATAGTTGGTTCCGTCAAGTTTAGGACTATCCTTCCTGAAATAATTAGTAGTCATTGGATCTCCTCAAGTTGTTAAACTTCCGCAAAAAGAGGACTAGGCTCTGATACCAATTGTTAGGTCCCGGAGACAACTGAGAGGGGGGGTGAATCAGTTGTCTAATAAATTCAAATCAAAATCCATTAAACCAACTTAATGCTTAATACTAGTAAACCAGTTAAGTATGTCGGTAGATAATGTTAACAGTAAATTGCTATACTGGTAAAGATTAATGCATGAAACATAAACATAAAGTCATCCACAACACATAACACCAATATTTGTACGTGGAAACCCTGTAAGGGGAAAAACCACGGTGGGAAACCTTACCCACAATCAGATGATACTACTGCAGATAGTAAGTGTACATAAATGGGGTCTGCACATGCAAAAATGCCAACAACCTAGAGTTCACTGCTCAATCACAAAATGGGAGTCACACTGACTACAGTTGGATGGTTAAATCCAATAAGAATGTACTGCACAAAATAGCATCTTCATATGCTGGATTCAGTACCGGTGTAATGTTGATATGCTTCTACAAAAACCTAGCTTCACCTTCAAATGATGTCTTCGTGTATACCTTTGCTTAATCTCGCATATACCTTCTCACAATCCTTTTTCGCATTCCACATTCGATCTTACAAATAAGATCTTACATTTATACCATAACCTAAGACCAATTTTAGTAGGTCGGCTCTAAAAGATATTACAATAAAATCATTTGTAAACAATATAATATCCGATGCAATAACAATAATAAATCATCTCTATAGCGTGCCATGCTGATCTGGAAAAGATAATCCTGCTGGTGTAACCCTAGGTAACACTGGACCTATTTGCCTGTAACAACAAATATGTAAATATGAATATACCAATGATTAATTCTTCAAAACAAAGTGTCCACACAATGTCTTCGACATTACTAAGTTTCTTCCATATCATTCCAAGTGGCGGTGATCATTATATCCTGTCGGTGAACCATATACCAGTAACTGTGCAATAGTTACTTGCTTGCCGGTGAATGTTGTTGGATCTCCAACGTGCTAGTGTTTTAGTAGGTGTTGACATCAATGTCAAAACCATACCAAAATACCAACAATGACAGGGGGAGAGCATTTCAGTATTTCAGCATACAACAATCCGAATCAATTAGGTCAAATCAATTGGTTTTGCCATCAATGCCTAAGGGGGAGATTGTTGGCATTATAACAGACAAGGAGAGATTGTTGGCATTTCGATAAGGATATTGAGAAGGTTGGTGATGATTACGGATATAACTGATTAAGGATGTTTACTGTCTTAATATTATTATTTTGTCATTGATGTCAAGAAATTGATTTTCTAATTCAGTATGATGTTGCCATATCTTGAGAAGTATGATTTGATGAGTATAAAGATGTCGGTAAAAGACACAGAAAGAATATGATGAATAAGGGGAGAAATAAGTTATTCAATGGGCAACTATTACCGAGTTAGACAATGATGAGATCATGATGTTTAGATTTTTTTGACATCATACATATGTTATTGATTGTAAAGTTAATACTATACTATGTTACCAAGCATAGAACCTAGTCAGTAAACCCTAAGGAACCTAGTCCGTAAACCCTAAGGAACCTAGTCGGTAAACCCTAAGGTTATCGCTATCGGTTAATGAAGGCGGTATGTCTACCAAGTGAAGTTTAGTATTTACCGAGTTGCAATCGAGTAATAACAGAATGCATTGAATGAATAAAAGCATTATTTAATGAAGGAAGTTGATGAGCTGGCTATGATTAAATGATTGGTATGTCGTGAATGAAGTTTGTTAAAGAATCTATGGCAAAGGAAAATCGACAGGAAGATCTATAGCTTAGATTGAACCGCAATACCCTATCACAAGTTCCAAGAAATGTATGTAAGTTCCAAGGCGGGGTAAAACGTTTTTAGATCGAAGGATACATTGAACCTGGTCAAAGTTTGAAGATCTGATGGCTATGATTGATCATGGGAATTGTGATCAAGGAGATTAAGTGGTTGGCAAATTGTTTATAAATAAGGAACTATTAATAAACAATGTATGCGGGCAAGTGTATGCACAGGGATGCTACATAGTGATTACCGAGCATAGAAACTTGAAGACCTGTTTGAATAACAGAGTATAGAGCCCAGCAAATGGACAAGATTAGTTCTATGTCTATATTGTATTGAGCAAATAAGAATCCACTTTAGCATTTTAGATGTGAAGTTGCAGATAGATTTTTATTATTGTTATTTTGTAAAGTGACAGAAAATCTCTTAACCGAGTGGACTTAACAGTCTTATTTGTAAAACCCTCTAGCAAGGTGACATTCTGATTGAGTGTTTGAAATCTTTTAACAAGGTCACTTCTAATAAGGTGAAGATCCTAACAGATCTGAGGGAAATCCCTTAATTGGGTCACATCTAGCAATGTGTTTGTAATCTTTAACATGATTTGCTTTTAACCGAGCATACTCTAGAAGAGTATATTTCTTAGTGGGTCCGAAATCCCACAGTGGTTTTTCCCTATTTGGGTTTCTACGTTAAATCTGGTGTTATGAGTGTTATGATGTTTATATGCTTTTGAGTTTGCATGTTTAGCAGTTTTGGTTATATTACTGAAGTATAGGTTACCGAGGTTGAATCTGATGTTTTTATGGAAGATTAAGTTTGTATGATTCACCCCCCCCCTCTCATCTTATTAGTTTGGCATCTGTACTTAACATTAAGTATCAGAACTATCAGTGGATACCCCTAACTTGTCTCTCAAATAGACAAATGTATCTGTAGGCAAAGGTTTTATTGAAAATATCAACATTTTGTTCCTTTGTAGATACATACCCCAGCTTCATCTTCCCTTCATTGACATGCTCTCTCAATTAGTTATATTTGATCGATATATGCTTAGACTTTGAATGTTGCACCAAATTCTTTGACATGTTTATAACACTAGAACTATCACAATATATAACAACAGGCTTATCATGAATCACTTTGATATCTTTCAACATTTGCTTCATCCAAACTATCTGAGTGCAATTACTGGCAACAACAATGTACTCAGCTTCATTAGTAGATAAAGATACTGAATCTCATTTCTTGCTAGCCCATGAAACCAACTTCTTACCTAAAAAGAATTCTCCATCGATAGTACTCTTCCGGTCATCAACATCACCAGCCCAATCTGCATCAATGTAAGCACATAACATGAAATCATCATTCTTAGGATATTATAAACCATAATCCACAGTTCCCTTTAGATATCTAAATATCCTCTTAATAGCAGTGCTATGAATTTCCTTTGGATCATCTTGATATCTAGTAGCCATACACACAACATACATAATGTCAGGCCTAGTCTATGTAAGATATAGCAGTCCACCAGCCATAGATCTATACAAACTTTGATTATCTTTAGGAGATTCATCATTTTTGGACAATTTACAACCAGTCACCATAGGAGTTCCAACTGGTTTGGAATCATCTAGTCCAAACTTCTTCAACAGTTCCTTCACATACTTCATTTGAGATATAAAGATACATTTTCTTGTTTGTGCAATCTGCAAACCTAAGAAAAAAATCATCTCACCAATCATAGACATCTAAAATTCTTTTTGCATATCACCGACAAACTTCATGCTCATATCATCATCACCACCAAAGATAATGTCATCAACAAATACTTCAACAATCAAAATGTTGTCATTTTCAATTTTAAAGTACAAATGTCAGTAGCACCTTTGGTAAATCCCAATTTCAACAAATATCTATCTAATCTAGCATACCAGGCTCTAGGACCTTGTTTCAGTCCATAAAGTGCTTTCTTCAACTTACATACCATGTCTCCATAATTCGACAGTGAAAATCCTTTAGGTTTCTCAATATAAACTTCTTCCTCTAGATCACCATTCAAAAATGCAGATTTGACATCCATCTGATTTACCTTAAAATCTTTATAGTCATCATAAGCAAGTAACAGTCTAACAACTTCAATTCTGGCAACCGGGGTGAAAGTTTCTTCATATTCAATCCCTTCATGCTATGAATACCCTTTGCAGACCAGTCTAGCTTTATTTCTGACTACTTCACCAACTTCATTCAGTTTGTTCCTGAAAACCCACTTAGTACCAATAAATTTTTTATCCTTAGGTCTAGGCACAAGTTCCCAAGTGTTGTTCTTTTAAATCTGATCCAACTCTTCTTCCATGACTCTTATCCATTTTTCATCTTTACAAGCTTTAACAACATCTTTAGGTTCAACTTTAGAAATCTGACATACTTCTTTTGTAGATGACCTTCTTCTAGTCATCATACCTTTATTCTTGTCACCAATAATCTGATTCTTAGAATGATTCAATCTAAAATACCTTGAAGTCTTCTGATTGTTCTAATCCTCAAGTTCTTGCACATCATCACTAGCAGCATCAACATCCGTATTAATAGTTTCTACCGGATCATTCTGCTTAGGCTCTTTAGGATGAATATGAGTTAAAACAACATGTTGACCATCATCATAAGCTCTGATCTCGTTCTCAAGGTTCTCATCCACCTTCACATTTCCAATCTCAACTATCTTTCTCAGTCTCTTGTTATAGCATCGATAGGCTTTACTCTGTGTGGCATATCCCAAAAAGATACCTTCATCACTTCAAGCATCAAACTTTCCAAGATCTTCATCTCTCTTAATATAATATTTTCTACCAAAAACTTTCAAAATATTTCACAGTAGGAATATGACCAAACCAAAGCTCATAAGGGGTCTTACCGGTATCACCTTTGATATGAACTCTATTGAATGTATAAACTGCAGTGCTTATAGCTTCTCTCCAGTAGACCTTCAGAACATTTCCTTCAATAAACATGGTTCTTGTAGCATCCAAAACAATACGATTCTTCCTTTCAACAATCCCATTCTGCTGTGGAGTCCTAGGAGCAGACAACTGTCTTCTTATTCCATGCATCTCACAGAATGAATTGAATTCATCGAAACACAATTCTCCACCTCTATTAGATCTCAGACACTTCAACTTCAATCCGGACTTAGTTTCAACTTTAGCTTTGAATATCTTAAATTTCTCAAGTGCTTCTGATTTTTGCTTAAAAAAGACAACCCACATCATTTTGGAATAATCATCATTTAGCAGCATAAAGTATCCATCACCCTGCACACTTCTAACATTTGTAGGTTTGCATAGGTCAGTATGCACAAGATCCAACAATCCATTAGATGCATAAGGTTTTCTCTTGAAATAAATCCTTGTTTGCTTACCCAACTGACACTCCTTACATACCGGATTAATAGGTTTAACAATTTTAGGTAGATCTCTAACAATTTGTGTAGAATTGATCTTAATCAATGAATCAATGTTTACATGACACATCCTAATATGCCACAACCAAATCTCATCTATCTTAGCAATCAAACAAATTTTTTCACCATCATTCAAATGAAAAATGTTACCTTCAGTCTTAATCCCAGATGCAATCTCTATACTAGAGGCATTCAAGATCTTTCATTTACCATCCTTGAATTGTAGATCATAACCCTTATCAACCATCTATCCAACACTAAAAGGATTATGCTTCAAACCTTCAACATACAAGACATCATCAATGTTATGCTTACCATCAAAATAAATAGAAGCTCTCCCACGGATTACACAGGCCTTGTCATCTCCAAATCTAACTATTCCACCATCATATCTTTCAATGCTTACAAATTTGCTTTTGTCATTGGTCATATGATGTGAACAACTATTGTCAATCACCCATACACCCTTTTCTTCTACTTTAGCGACCAAAGATTTCTCCTCAACAAAACAACTTGTGGAATCACCAAGTACAGATCTATCTTCTTTAATGGCAATAAACACAACTGCATCTCCTTCTGATTCATCATCTATAACACCTTCATCTGCAACATAATAGCAGTTCTTTTGGTTCCTAAACTTCCAGTTAGACATGTAAGGCTTATCATACTTTTCATTCTTCTCATATCTATCATTCCTATCATACTTATCAAACTTATCATGTCTGTCATACTTAGCCATTCTCTTTGAACATATAGAAGTAAAATGTCCTATCTTATTACAAGAAAAACAATTTAAGGGAAAATTTCCATCATACTTACCAACACCTTTAGGCAATCTCCGAGCAATCAGTGCTTCAAGCTCATCAAGCTCTTTTTCTTGCTTTACCATCTCTCTTCTTTCTCTTTCATATCTGGATATCCTATGCTCATTAGGATCATACTTTTGGTTACTGGATATCGATGCTAATGCTCTAAATGCAATCTCAAACTTTCCATGTGATTCTCCAAATTCTCTTAGCCCAAATGCATCAAGTTTTCCAACCAACACATCTCTTGTCATTGTAGTCACACTCTAGATCTCATTAATAGCAACAACCTTATGTTTATAAGCTGGAGGCAAAGATCTCAACACCTTAGCAACAATCTCATCTTCCTCAATCTTTCCACTGACATTCCTGATACCAAGGACAAGTTAATTCACTTTAGCCATGTATGAATGTATGTTCTCATCATCTCCCATCTTCAATGTCTCATACTTTCCTTTCAAGCTCTACAATTTAGCAACTTTCACTTGGCTATCACCTTCATACAGGATCTCAAGCTTCTCCTAGATCTCATGTACAGTCTGAAGTCCCATAAAATTTGTCATTTTAGAATCAGTTAGGGCACTAAGAAATGCTTCCTTCACTCTGATGTTATGTTCTACTTCCTTAACCTCATCAGGAGTGGATGGTCCATTATGAGAAACAACAAAGATATTCTTAGTAATCTTCCAGTAATCTTCTCCAAGACATTTTAAATGTACCTCCATTCGACTCTTCCTTATAGTATAGTTACTTCCATCAAACCTCAGACTGTCCTTCTTGAAAAGAATACCTTGAGCTACCACCCCAGATCTCCTCAAGTGATTAAGCTTCTACTAGAGAATATAGCTCTGATACCAATTGTTAGAAACAATCAAGAAGGAAGACTGAGAGGGGGGGGGGGTGAATCAGTCTTCCCCAGATCAAAGAAAATTAAACTTCAAAACATAAATTGATAAACTGCAGCAATGAATTAGATAAGAAAATTAACAACACAACACACAACACCAAGATTTTGACGTGGAAAACCCAATTAAGGGAAAAACCACGATGGGAATCTACCCACTGTAAGATGATACTCTGTAGTAGTATATGAAAATATTACAATGGGGAATGCACATGCATTTAGGCACACTGCCTAGAGCTCAATGCTCAAAAGATATATGCTCGGAAGGCTACAAACCTCAAGGAAGTCTCACTGACTTACAATATGATTCAAAATACAATCTGAAAGAAATGAACTGCAATGATAGCATCTACAAATGCCTATGACAGTTTTAGTTAAGCACAATTGTCTACTCTGCAACACCAATCTCACCTCAACACTACACTGAATGATAAGTCTCTTGTTTAGACAATCACCTCTCTTTGATAATGCCGACACAATAACAACACCTAAATTACATAAGTACCTCACATATAAATACAAATCATCAACCTTGATAACAAGGTCAGCTAAACCCTCAACCCTCAACTCATAATTATAAAAATTATATTACACAATACAAAGATCAATCACCAAACCAATATAATGATTTACATTATATAACATGGACCTAATTCAAATTCCCAAATGATCATATCCACCCGAAATGATGCCAAGATCAACCACAACACACTACACCCCTAGAAATACCGCATAACATGAAAATCATCACCGGTTCACAGAAATCACCAAAAAAATAGGAAATGACTAGGAAACACCAGCAAGCATGTTAGAACCATCTAGAACAGTTGCACCAACATCACTTTCGAAATCTTCATCGATCAATATCTAGAAAGCTCAAGAACACAACCAATCGATAAATGTCATGAAGAAACATAACTTGTAGAGCACTAAATCATGAACCATCATAAATTAAGATACACAAGATCATCCCAAACAATATCCCAAAGTATCAGCACAAGATCTGATCACACCAGAATATACCGGAGGAAATACCAGATTCTGCAAAACAGTGATCAGCAAAACCAGACTTCAAAATCGGATCAGAAAATCTTTCCAAAATCATTAGAATAAATCATAGGAATATGTTGACATCAATGACAACAACATATCCTAGCAGCAGTAATGACAACAACCAAATCCAACAATCTCCCCAACAATCCAACATGAGGCTTCTTAAAGTTCTTCTTGTTCAAAACCTGAGTGAAATATTTTTTATATTCATTAGTCTTCTTAGATTCATCCTTCAACTTTTGCTTTCTCTTGTCATATTTTTTGGGAGTTTTATAATATTCTTCTTTGTCAACCATGACCACCTTTATCTGTAGATGGTTTTTGAGAGCTTAAGATCTCATTAAGAAGATCACTATCACCTTTGAGCTTTAAGTTTTTATTAATTTAAGTTCTTTTGCCTCTTTCAATTATTTCTTCAAAATGACCATTTCTTCTTCAATCTTAGTGCACTCTTTAGATTTTATATATAGCTTTGTTTCAAGATCACCAAAAGTCTTCTTTCTTTCTTCAATTTGTCTTTTTAGATGGACAACGTGCTATTCTATTTCTTGAGCTTTTTCTAATAATCTTCTAGATCAAATTAAGATAGTAAAGTAATTCTCCTTCAAGATCCACTATTGCATCAATATCCCATTCATGTGATTTCATAGAATCCAGATCTTCAAATTAAAACATTATGTTCAAATCCTTGATCTACCTTGGTTGTTATACTATTTCTTTAGGAAACTTGCTTTGATATCAATTGTTGAACACTTCTAGATGCTGAGAAGGGGGGTGAACTAATATATATTAAAAATTAATCGTAAATTCATTATTCATTCCAATTATCATATACGCAAAAAAAAACAAAAAAAACAAAACATCAATTATACAAGGACACTATGATTTTACGTGGAAAACCAAATGTGGTAAAAACCATGGTGAGAACTATCTCACTATATGAAAACTGATTACAAAGTTTTAGGCTCTAGGCTAAGGAAGCTCACCACTCTTGATTTGGAGTTGTAGGCTAAGGTACACAAGCTTAGGGAAAGATACAATGGACTTGCAAAATGCTAAAGATCACTTCTTTAGGGAAAGATACAATAGATCTAATTACACATAGTATTTATTGTTGAGCCATGTAGAAACACATCCTTGTAAATGTTGATTATAGTATATTGTTCTAAACATTTGAAATCAAATTCATTAATGCTCATCTATAATTGGGCACCTTTTCTCTTACACAATACACCATACACATTTTTTCATACAACTCATAAAATCCTCAGAAAGATCTCATCCATCATATATCATCTGCATAAAGAAGATATGTATCAATTAGGTCAGCCTAATTAAATGTCACGTGTAGAGTATAAATTGTCAACCCCAAATACTTTCTCCAAAGCAATGCAAAAGGGGAACAAGATATTTGAAGTAACACATGAAGAATCACACCATGTCGACACACCATCCTATTACTCTTGAATCGTCACCTTCAACTCTGCACTCTACCACACATACCAAAAACACTCAAGTCAGCTCCAAAGGATAGAATCGATAATGCAACCCAGTTAGACATACTCAAAATTTACTGTGGACCTCCAAAAAAATAGTGGATTCATAAGATAGCATCACTTGATACTAAAAATACTATGTTAGAGAGGCACAACACCAAAAAAATTAGAAGGTGGAGGAATGCAAAGCATTCCTATAATTAGGTACACCGTCACTACAAAACCAACACTCAGACCGACACTAGATTAGCTATAGATCAAATGAGAACATGAAACTTTGGATACAACATTCTTTTGTATCCACCAACATCATACTACAACTACAAGAAAAGATGAATTAGTACAACACAATGCAGACCGAAATATTGAATATTGTTTGACAGAATGCTCACCAGAACAATCGCACTTAGCCAAAATATGTTGTAGAAATTTGAATATATTTTCAATGCTCCAAAATATCCATAGTTCAATGAGATATACAATATGTAGTTATCACCATCAATCTTCATACATCAATGCGAACACATGAGTAGACTCCTGATATAGTACCATTGATCACATACTTTCAAACCTTGGTTGACGTCAATAAAAATAAGTTTGACATCAATGACAAAAAAACCATTATTATAATAGTATTAATCTTTTGTAGTGAAGAAATTAAATCATGATAACTTTTTAAACTTTGCAACATTAAATGGCTTTGTAATCAATCTCCCCCTTTGATGAACACCACCCTCATGTATGCAATCTTTGACATTAAAATCTTGACATTAATGACAACAACAAATGCCAACAATAGAGATGTAAGAAATTAGCTTAATTAAAAATATAATCTATTTAATTAATTTAGTGATAATAAGAATGCGGCTGACCTAACTAATTAAATAAGATTAATTCATTTAATTAATTATTGGTGAGGTGATATGAGCATGTTGTTATATTTAATTAAGATAGTGTAAAAGTGTTGAAATTGGTAAATTAGTGTTGTGAAATGTTGACGTTGAATCAACTAATATTAGCATGATGTGATGGTTAAGTTGTGGTGTTGTTGTCCTTGCCATCAAGGTTTGAATGAGAACACCACTAGGGTGTAATTGTTGAATATTTATATTGGGGACGAGGTTCCCCATTTGTGACCTTACCAATTCATAATTCTAGATCAAAATCATTTACCCAAAAATAATGTTGACATAAAATTAGAATCATGTACGAATGTGATTAAAATGTAAAAAAATGGGACCCTAGCCTAGAGACATAAACTAAGATCCAAAGTTAATATCATTTCATTAGGGGAAATAGATAGAAAGATCCAACTCTAATCTTAAGGGAGAGTTAGATGATTTGATTATTTTATCTTTATGTGTTTGATATGATTTTATATGAATATGCAATGACTAGGTAAAATGCTAGGAAATTGATAAGAATGAGTATAACAGACATAAATAGACCAGAAAGCTATCACAAAAGTACAGATCTAGAAATAAGATACAAAAATGAACCTATCTTTAAAATTTGAGCCTGAAAATATTGAACAAGTGTGCTAGGCACCCTAGTCATGGAGGTGCTTCCATCAACTAAAACTTTAGATTCTAGAATAGGATGCTCTGTAGATCACTCCCTTCAAGATTCAACCAAAAAGTTTTAGACATGTGTGCTAATTGACATAAACCAGGTGTTTTTGCTTGTTCAAAATTTTGAACTATGTGCCTTAGTCCATTTTCCACAAATTTGCAATGTTCAACTGTCAAATCTATAACTCGCATTTAATAAGGAGAGAAAATGTTCTTCTTTATAGGAGTTTTCCTAAGTCAAAACCCAAGAAATAACCTCCACTACAACAAATGATGATCAAAATATATATTAAGCCTGGCAGGGCAGAGGCTAAATCTGAAATAAAATGCTGGGTTGACAAGATTATACCTAAGGATTGATAATGGTGGTGATGCAATTCTCTTTAGATAAGTCTTCCAAGCGTCGATGCAATAACACGATAAATCATAAAAAAATACATCATGTAAACATACTTGAATATGAATTGCTATAACTTGATGCTTCTTGTACTCATATATTCTCTTGAAGGAAGGAATACTTGCTCTTGAATTGGAATGATAAAATTTCTAGACTATGAAACAATGAACAAGTAAATTAGAGATGATGCCTTTATATAGGGTTCTCAAGGTATTTTCACTTTTACACCAACTTCTAATGGTCATATCAAATTATTAGGATAGGATCACAAATGGTGGAATCAACATTTTGACATATTCAATTTTAGGCCTCTTTTGGAGGGTCTAAGGCACTAGGTGCCATAGTCCACTAGGAGTAGGGCACTAGAAACCATAGTCCTACCAAATTGAGAGCAAAGAAAGGTGGTTATAGAGAGCATAGACCCAAGAAATCGAATTAGGTTATCTTGTAATACCCCTCTAATCCACACACGATAGAACATGTATTATGATATTGAACCTACACTTTAATGCAGATGATGCAAGTAATATAGTAATAATTAGTGTAGATAGAGATGTTTGTTAGTTCTAGTGCTCTGATGATTAAGTACCTACTAATATAGTTAACTCATGAAGGTAGCTTGGTTATATTTTTTTGATGATGGATGGAAAGGGATGACATCACACCATTTGAATAGGTGGGAATGCATGTGATGTTAGAATTCTCTTCCAATAAATTTAACATTTGGTTGCTTAGGTATAATGTGTAAATATCTAGATTGTACTTATTTAGAGATGGTCATTTAATGATATGATGATAATGTTATAATGTGTAAGTTGACTAACCATGTTTTCTATGTGTTCTAGTTTGGGAAATGAGCTATGATCTAGGGTAACACCTTCTACATCTATATCCCGACTACGGTTTTTCCTGGATTTATGTTGGTTTTAACATATTGTTTGTTAGATGTAGATAGACTTAGTTGATTAAATGAGGGTTTCTTATGTATAATGGATTTATGTTTAGGACATGACTATGTGGTGATGATTTATATTTTCAAGGACCTATTAGTGGCATTAGGGTTTATGATGTCAAAGTGGTGTTAATATGTCGAGGGTTTAACAATAAAATATTAGGGTTTAATGCTTAGGGTTACTTGATGATTAGATGTGAGATGAATTATTATGATTATGATTTTTTATGCTCATGAGGACTTATGATTGTAAAGTGGAAAATTTGAGCTTAGTGAATTCACCACATGGAAAGGAGAAATTACTAAGTCAATTTTCTCTTGGAGGACTTTACATTCAAAAGAGGGGATGAATCCACTAGATCCAATCCTAAATGATACAAGGACTGAACACTAAGAAGATTGATTGTGTTTGGAAATATGTTTGAACCTCTTTTGTAAATTGAATAAGTAAAATGCTTAAATTGAAGACAAAATAAGTGGAAATAGTGAGCTATAGATTCGAGATTTTGTCGTGCACCTAGATCTGAGAAGTATGGGATGATTCAAAGCTGCTTTGAGAAATCTGCCAAAAATAGCAGGGACCATGTGTTTGGAGCAGGACGCCCACCCTCTTGGTCCTCCAAGTTTTTTGATAGTCAAAAAGGGTTTTTTAGTCTTTTTATCTAAATCTTATTCCTAAAGGTACAACTGCGCACCTGTTTCTTGCACACAGAAAGAAGGAGAAAAGGGTTGGGAATAGGGGTTTGCCTAATTCAAACCCCGGTTTGGAATCAATCTGGAATGAAATAATGCAAATGCTTGAAATAAATGATGAAACGGTATACCTTCAGATCTACAATAGATGATGATGATACTTTTCTTCTTAAATGTAATCACATATGTTGTATGAAATGACAAAACCCTAACACACACACATGCTTTCAAATGAATGATGTAAAGATGCTCCAATGATGAATATGTAGCCTTGAAGAATGCTTGAATGCTTGAAGTAGCCTCCTTGCCTTCTCCTATTTTTTCCTTATGATTGTATGTGAATGTATTCTTATGATTGTATATCAAAATGAGAGGGGAAGACCTCCTTATATACTTGCCTATTGTCAAACTTATTAATTTTTTCGACATAGGCCGACATGAGGAATTGTTTTCCTGCTCAAATTTGGGATAGGGCCTAGGGGCCAAAATGGGTCCCAATTAGGGAGGAATAGGGTGTGGTGCCTTGGTCCTACCCCAATTTGGGCTAGGAACAAGGGGCTATGCAAGGTGCAAAGTGAAAAGATGAAGATTGGTTGCATGGAGGAGGCATAAAAAGGTCGCGATCAAGCATGAGGATGATACCGCTAAGGTGAGGACCCCAAATGCAGTCAAAATTGCAAGGGGTGCAATTTTAGGATGCTACATTTAGCCCCCACTTTAGCAGGAGTATGAGCATACATAAATACTCAGGGCAAAGTAGAAGAAAGGGAGATGAAGAAGATGGAGCAAAATCACAACGAGTATAAGATATCACTAATTTCATGGAACTAAGAACCCAATCTTAGGATCTTAACTCGCTCAAACATATGCAAGGGAACACAAAACAAGACAAAAATAAAAGGCAAACAAAGACAAAAAGACAAACAATGACAAAAAACACAAAAAGGCACACAACAAAAGCTAAGAACAAAAAACAAGACCTTAAGTCAACTAGCTGAAGATACTTCAATATCAAAATGTCTCAACAACTAATATCATTCTTGAAAAATTCCATCTCATGAACACAGATGATCACATAAAAGAGAAAATCGAGCACCATCCATGAACTATAAATAACAAAACTATGAGTTCATGGGAGGAAGAAGAGAGAGCATGAATACACACTAGATGTGTTTATCCAGGTGATCCATGAGAAGAATGATGAGAGAGGGAATGGAATACTCACCCCTATATGTTTTTATCTAGGTGATCCATGATAAGAAAGGACATGGAATAATTTCCCCTATATTTTTTTATCTAGGTGATCCTCGTGGGTGTGTGCAAGTGATGTTTGGTTTCAAGTGTATAGCACCTTGTGTAAGAGTATTTTCTATATTTTTTAGTGTGCTTCAACTTGTTTAAGACATGTAATATAAATGCAAATTCCAAGTGGTGAATGATAGATACATGCTTGGTTTTGAGGCCATCTCATTTAAGAGTCTTTGCTCTAGTTTTAGTGATGTGTAACCCCATCTAAGACATATATCAAATGCTACATCTGGTTTCGTGTGAGAAGCATCTTGCTCTGAGAGTTTTTACTCTGATTCCAAGAATTAACATCCCGTTTAAGACATGCAAAAATGATATGCAAGAGGTATAGTACAATATTGTATAAAGGGAGTGATATGGGTGCCCCCCCTTAAGGTCTCAACAAAGCCCTATGTTGATGTCTTAAGGAAGCTAGAAACAAGGATACCAACCTTCAACACTAAGGAGATATCCTTTAGGAAACAATGTCATAAATCCAAGCTAGAGAGGGAATACTCTTCAAACAAGGATAAGATAGTTGTAAAAGAGATATTTTGTGACATGTGTGAAGGGGATCCTTGGAGGAGAAGAGATATTTACTCAAAATAAATCTATCTCCAAGAGGAGCTATCTTCAACAAACATAACATCTTCTACCAAAAGAAGGGAAGGAGAACAAGAATTCATACCTTCCTCCCAATGCTAGGTGAAAGGGATTCTTGATGATGGATGACACTTTTGACCCAATGTGAGGGATAAGTTTATGATAGATGTACACTGCCAAGTTAACAAGAGGTTGTAGCTAAGGACTTACACCTCTTGTATAAGAGAGAATCCTTGGGAAAATAATAGCTTCACACAAGGAATGACATCAAATCATGAACAAACACCACTCAACAAAGGTAATTTAGATCCTTAGAGAGAAGAGAGGAAGATAAATCATTGCCCCCCAAGTGTAAGGACAATAAGAAGTATTACACAATCTTCTAAGGAGAGATTAAGCATAAGAAAATGCACAATATACTAACATAAATTAATATCCAAGGTGAGGAAAGACATTATTATATGTAAAATGCATCTCAAAAGAAGTGGTAATGTTCAAAGAGAGAAAGAGAGAAAGAAAGAAAGATCACATATTCCCCTAAAGAGGGATTAATCATAAGAGACATACCATTGCAAGAAAGGATATCAACACATGAAAAATGAAACCCTTAAAGGGAATAGTGATAGATTAGATAGAAAGAGAGAGATAGAAAAAGCCATCCTTTCCCCCCAAGCAAGAGGACAAGGAGAAGGAAGAAGGACTACACATCTTCTAAAGAGAGGTTATTCATAATGGACATGTCGTTTCAAACAAGGAATAGATCCTAACCAAGGAACAATCATGTTCTCTCATGAAGGATAACCCTATGCAAGAAAGGACATCACGTTATGAATAATGCAACAAAAAAGAAGAGGTAATCCCTTCAAAGATAAAGAGATTATTCATAAAATATAGACCGTTTCAAGGAAGGAATAGGTCCTAACCAAGGAATGAACATATGATCGCATGAAGGATAATTCCATGCAAGAAAGAACATCAATTTATGAATAATACAATTCATAAAAGGAAGTGGTGAAAAGATATTGGATAAAGATAGAAGAGAAGCATGTTGATACCCCAAGATTCTTGAAGTTGAAAAAGCACCACCTCTAATGACAAAGAGCCCCCAATTAAGTTAACTACTTATGTCATAGGGTGAGGAGCAACATGAGGGTGAAAGGAGTGCTAAGGCATCACCTTTTCACCTAGAAAGAGAGAAAGATCCATTGATAGACATATACGAGCACGATTGTATTGTTCTCAAACAAATTCCTTAAATGCTTTAAACACTTTCCAAGAGAATGAGAGCCACCATGATGAAAAAGACAATATCCCTTTCCTTCTTTATGTTAATTGATAAACTTCACAAAAGGAAAGACAACATTCTTATCATACTTCAATTTCCAAAAGATTCTAAATGCTAATCATTCTTGATCATTAATGAGTATGTTGGATATTGCTGTTGGGATCCAAGAACACTGAGAGGGGGGGTGAATCAATGTTCTACTAGAATGGAGAAATTTAACCTTATTAACACAACAAATCAACAACCGGTAAACATAAAAGCATATAAAAATGAGTAACAATGCAACCACAAAGATGAACACCTTAACACAACAGATTTATACGTGGAAAACCTCAAAGAGGAAAAACCACGGTGGGATTGGATACCCACAATATATATCCACTGATCAGATGAATAAATATTACAATAAGGGGCCTGCACATGCAGGAATGCCAATAGACTAGAGCACACTGCTCACCACAAAAGGAGCCTCACTGACTACAAAAAACATTAGACTACAATCCAGAGTGAAGATTGAACTACAAGAATAACATATCCTATGCTTGAGTACAGTTCCGATTAAGCTCAATATCAGAGGCCATAAACCTCTTCCACAAACCCAATTCGATCACCTATGATTGACCAAAACCTCTGCATATGATTACAACATTATTTGCACACAGATAATCCTATATCCCATAAGACCACCACCATAGCCATAACATGATCTACAAAGATATCTTACATGATATTTATACCAACCTGGTACCTAAACAATTAGGTCGACCACCTAAAAGATAATACAATAAATTCATAACATAAACCCGCAATCCAATGATCAACCAAGTCAGCCTAAGACCGAAAAAACATAATCCAATCAATAGATCGAACCGGTAACGCATCAGGATCATCCACCAACATGTTACATAAACTAGTCCATAACCTAGTAGAATAAGATAGCATTAGGTCTGGTCCTAAATGAAACACCACCGATCAATAGGAACACAAACAAGAAAACCAACAACATCCCAAAAGCCATCTAGAAGCCGCACCAACACCACTTATCAAGTGCATCAAAAGATCTTCAACAAAGCTCTGCCAGTAAAACCCTTACTGGTAACCAAAAGGCTTACTAGAACAAATGATAGCTTCCGGATTATCAAATCCTGAACCAACTGAATGTGATATGCATCAGAACACATGAATAACCAATCCAAACCAATTCCAACAGCCGGACCAAACCCAAAGACAAATCTCCAGATTAACATCATAATCCAACAGCTCTATCAGAAGCCGATAGACAACAAAACAACTAGTGTTGACATCAATGACAAAAATCAATGCAACACATAATCAATTCCTCCAAATTGCTAACAATCTCCCTATTTGGCATTGATGGCATCACTAGATGTGAAAAACATCCAAGTGCCAAGAAATGCCAAACAAGTCTCCCCCAAAGGAAGACAACTAACAATCTCCCATAAGATGATATTACAATGAAGTTAAAAAACTCCCCCTGTTAAGCTCTGTTTTTCACATAAATATTTCTCCCCCTTTGACATCAATGCCAAATATCTGATATAAACACCAAAGAAAAATCATAAATCCTCTAAACCACACAGCTGACTACTCCCCTGAGTAGTAGCACCACAACATCAATCTAGAATGAATGATATCACTGATAAATGCATACCAGACCGATGTCAATCAATATCATTCAAGTCTCTACTAGAGGGGCAGAAACTCCCAATCTATCTTTGAAGTAATCAAATGATTCCTCAAACCAATATGGCTTCATTACCTTCTCCATCAAAAAATTATACTTGATAGAAATGTGCTTTGTTTTAGAATGAAATACCAGATTCTTTGATATGTCAATAGAAGCAGAGTTATCACAGTGAATAACTACCGGTTCATTACAATCTACCCTTATATCCTTCAACATTTACTTCATCCATAAACCTTGTGTACAGTTAGTAGCAACAACAACATACTCAGCTTCAACAGTAGATAAAGAAGTACATGACTGTTTCTTTTTGATCCATGAAACAAGTTTCTTTCCAAGAAAGAAAACTTCACTGGATGTTTGTTTCTGATACTAATTGTTGCGATCCAAGAACACTGAGAGTGGGGGGGGTGAATCAACGTTATACCAAAATGGATAAATTTAACCTTAATAATGCAACCACAAAGATGAACACCATAACACCACATATTTATACATGGAAAACCTCAAAGAGGAAAAACCATGGTGGGATTGGACACCTACAATATCTATCAACTGATCAGATGAATAAATATTACAACAAGGGGCTTGCACATGCAGGAAGGGAAACAACCTAGAGCACACTGCTCATCACAAAAGGAGCCTCACTGACTACAAAAAACATCAGACTACAATCCGGAGTGAAGATTGAACTACAAGAATAACATCTCCTATGCTTGAGTACAGTTCCGGTTAAGCTCAATACTAGAGGCTTTAAACCTCTTCCACAAACCCAATTCGATCACCTATGGTTGACCAAAACCTCTGATGGTATGATGAAATAATAAGTATCTGGTCAACTACTGAGAGGGGGGAGTGAATCAGTAGATAGAAAAACTAATAATAAACTTCACCAATCAATCTCCCAAAGTAAACTTAGAATAATAAATCTGTCAAGATAAAAAACTCATAAGATAAACCGGTTGTTCGTTACAACAAATTAACAACAAATAACTTTTTCATATCTCAATGCTTCCGGTTATCATGACTTATCAAAAATAGTTAAGTACTTAAGTAAATCAACCATGAAAACATAACCACAAAAACATTCACCACTTGACACAAATATTTTTGACGTGGAAGCCTAAATAAGTAAAAACCACGGTGAGATGAGACTCACAAGATAACTATCTAAACTCTTCTGAAGTTTGCCCTGTTAGGATCCTAGCCTGTTAAAGCTTTATAAAAATTCTTGTTAAGAACTAATCCTATTAGGAATCACCCAGTTAAGGGATTGACTACAAATGCCTTGTTAGAAGCAATACCTTGTAAGGAGTAACCTCGGTAGAGGATTTGAAAATCCAATCTAATGGACCACCTTGTTAGAAGATTTGAATAGCACCAGGATTTTTAGAGCTTACCCAGTTAGGGGATTTCAATTCTGCTGTAATTGTTAGAAAACAATAGGAGTTTGCTGATCTATCTAAATAGCACTACACTTTCTTGATTAGATCCATTTCATGCTCCTATCTGCCTTTACTCAAACTACAGATACACCATCCGGTTCGGCAACCACACACTCAACTGAACTGTGTCTATCTCTTTGCCAACTCTCTAAAACTAAACAACTTCATTGACCTTAAATATAAATCAATCAGGTCGGTAACACAACAAAAACCTAACTCTCATCGAGATTACAAACAAATTCGGCTGAAGTATGACCATTGGATTACATATCAATCTCTGCACATCAATCAAGAAAACCTTGATCGCTCCTTGATTACCGCTTCATTGAATTTAGTAACTCATCACACGCTTTACATTAGATGCAATACATTTGCTCATTCCCTAGACAAAAATTGTTACAACAACTCACGAAAATCTCTTGGAATTGTCTCCATACAATAATCATGCGTGTTATCATCATTACCGCTCATCATCAGATCATAAACCAATATAACCAATTCACCAAACTTAATCAGTTAGGGTTTATCAAAAACAACAGATAGGGTTTACCAGTTAAAACAATAGATAAGGTTTACACCGGTCACCGACTCACTCCACAAATTCTTCCTACCGGTTACAGTAACAATATTCCAACAATATCAATAATATCATTACTGATTTAATTGACATCAATAACAACATAACATATCATTAATGCAATCTTCATGCAAATGCCAAGAACCTCTGGATATGATTACAACATTATTCACACACAGATAATCCTATATCCCATAAGACCACCACCATAACAATAACATGATCTATGAAGAGATCTTACATCATATTTATACGAACCCGAGACCTAAAAAATTAGGTCAGCCACCTAAAAGATAGTACAATAAATTCATAACATCAACCCACAATCTAATGATCAACCAAGTTAGCCTAAGACTGAAACAACATAATCCAATCAATAGATCCAACTGGTAACACATCAAGATCACCACCAACATGTTACATAAACCGGTCCATAACCTAGTAGTAATGATAGCATTAGGTTCGGTCCTAAATGCAACACCACCGATCAACAGGAACACGAACAAGATAATGAACAACATGATGAAAGCCATCTAGAAGCCACACCAATTCCACTTATCAAGTGCATCAAAAGATCTTCAACAAAGCTCTGCCGATAAAAACCTTACTGGTAACCAAAAGGCTTACTAGAACAAATGATAGTTTTCGAATCATCAAATCCCGAACAACCTGAATGTGATACGCATCAGAACACATGAATAACCAATCCAAACCAATTACAACAGCCAGACCAAACCCCAAGGCAAATCTCCAAATCAACATCATAATCCAATTCCTCCAAATTTCCAACAATTGCTACTGCTATGATATGTTGTTGTCATTGATGTCAACATAATCCTGTGTTTTGGTGTTGTAGAGAATTGTTTTTGTGATCCAGTGTTTGTAGTAAGTTGATTTGATTGGTTTATCTATTTGGGATGTTGAATCAACTAGAGATACTTCATTATTTATTGGTTCCATGATGCTATGTGATGATTTCATCGAGTTGAGGATTCCGGTATGGAGATTGGTTTTCAGTGTTCAGTGTTGCAGTGTTTTCGTGTTTGGTCCATTGTGCTATGGTATGATTATATCTTGTGTTGCGGTTTTAGGAGAGTGTTTGGGATGTTCGTGTGTATCTTCATTTTAAATGGTTCATGTTTTGATGCTCCACAAGATATCTTTCTTGTCTGAGTTGCTGCTGATAAGTGTTCTTGAGTGTTAGCATGTTGATCGATGAAGATTTGAATAAGTGGCATTGATGCAACTATTGTAAACGGTCCTAACGTGCTTGATGGTTTTTCCTAATCATGTTATATTTTTTTTCGGTGGTTTGCATTGATCCTTGTGCGAGTTATTGAAGATATTTTGGGTTCACTGATATTCTTCATGTTATGTGGTATTTTCGGTGGTGTAGCGTGTTGCGGTTGATCTTGGTGAGATTTTTGGTGATGCTGCATGTTTGGGGAGTTTATTTGGGTCCATGCCATGTCATCTATGTCATTGTATTGGTTTGGTGGTTAATTTATGTATCATGTGATGTAATTCTATAATTAGGTGTTGAGGGTTTAGCCGACCTTGTAGTCATGGTTGATGATTTGTATAAATAGGTGTAATATTCATGTAATTCAGGTGTCATGGTTGAGTCTGCATTAATTGAGAGTGGTGTATGTGCGAATAAGTGAATTTATCTTTCGGTGTGGTGTATTGAGCAGATATTGTTGTAGGGCAAACAAATGTGCTTAACCGGAATTGTCTTCAGGCATTAGCAAATGCTATCTTTGCAGTTCATATCAACCGGATTGTAGTTTGAATATATTTTTAAGGTAGTGAACCTTCCCTGAGGGTTGGAGCCTTCTAGGTCATTATAATTTGAGCAGTGAGCTCTAGGTAGTGTGTCTGAATGCATGGGCATTCCCCATTGTAATATTTACACATACTAATGTAGAGTATCATCTTATTGTGGGTAGGTTACCACTATAGTTTTTACCTTAACCGGGTTTTCCACATCAAAAATATTGGTGTTATGTGTGTTGTTGTTATTATTTTTATCTTTGTTCTTGTTGCATTTGATCAGATATGAGAGTGTGTTTAAATTGTCTAATCCAGTGAAAACTGATTCACTCCCCCCTCTCAGTTTTCCTTCCTTGCTGTTTCCAATAGAGTATAGGATTATTCTTTTGAGATGGAGGACAAGAGTTGTTATTAGAAGATGAAGGATTGTCTTCAATGAGTTTGATAGTTCCATTATGGAATAACTTTTGTACACCTTCTTGAAAATCCTGACAATTAGAATCATGATCAAGAGTTTGATAAAATGAACAAAAAGGAGTCTTTGAAGAAGAAGCCCTTTTAGCCTCTTGACGCATCCTTTGTATTGCAAGATGATCTTTGAAGTATTTAATCCTAAGGGAATCATCCATAGGAGATTTATTATTATTTACTAGGCCTTCTGTGGTAACTTGTGTAGGAGGATTTATAGGGACTCGAATCCCTTGATCAAATTTCCCAAGTTCTTGTCCTCTAAAACCTTGTTTTGATATTGTGTTAAATTCACTCCTATCAGAATCTTTTGATTGGTAAGGTGGGGGAACATTATAGTAAATTTATTTAGAGTTCATAGTGTAAGGATGTTTAGATGAAATGAAAGGATTAGTAGATGAAGAAGGAATATCTTGTGGAGGAGGATTTTCCTTTCTTTCATCATTCATATCCTTTCTGGTAGATTGGGAAGGGAGATCCTTATCATCTAAGGCCTCATCTTTACTTGGTGTTATGTGGGGAGAGAGATCATGAATGAAATGCATGACATCATCTTCTCTACAAATGTTTTGATGTTTAAGATAGGCTCTTGGAGAATAAGGAGGATCTATAGTGATGGAAATACCAATATTTTGATCTTGCCACCCTTGCACAAGGGTATGCATTTGAGAAGAAGATGGGGCCATGTTGCTCTTTAATGATTTCTCTCTATTAGAGAGATCATTGATAGGAGTATTAGCTCATTCTTCATTCTCGTTAGATACCCTAGGAGAGGTACAAGTATTAAGTGTTTCATTAACATCTCTAGGATGAGGATCTACAAAAGCTTTGAGGTGATCTACATATGAAATGCCTTTTCCCAAAAACATCACCATAAAACACCGTACATGATAAATGTAAGCTTTGAGATCTAATTTATGAAAATGAAACAATTTGGAAATCCTAAAAATACAATATGTCCAAGTGCTATGAATGAAAAGAAGTAACATGAAGTGAAAGAAGCCATTATCCGATACATGATTATAATAAATGTACGTGAAAAGCAATGTAATCATATGTGAAATAGAAAATAGATCAAATCCATTATTGCCACGACAAAAATAAATTAGGATTTTATAAAATATCTTAATTTATTTAAATTAATGAGATTCACAAATTTGATGATTTTTTTTTTTTTTTTTGTATTTTTAAATTTTGAAAAATATGAAATAAAATGAGAATTTGGAAGTTGAGATTTGGAAATTGTAATTTGTCAAATAATTGAATAATGCTAAATTATGGAAATTGATCATTCAATAAAATAAGCAAATTAATGCAATTATCTAGGAAAAATTAGGAAATTAGGATTATGTAAAAATAAACTCTAAATTTAGAATTAAAATTAGCCAAAAGAGATGTAAATTTAAAATTAGGGCCTTGTGAAAATAACCTTTTAATTTTAAAATTTGGGATTAAATTTTAAAATTAGGGTTCTTTTAAATAACCTCTTACTTTGAAAATTTAAATTTATAATTGTCCACAAGAAAATTAAATTCCATTTTAGGGTCAAAGAACCGCTTAATTTTGAAATTTAAATTTGAAAATAGATCTAAGATTGGAATTTGGAATTGGAAATAATAATTTAAATTTAAAAACTAGGGTCTCTTTAATTAACCACTTAATTTTAAAATTTAAATTGAAAATTGAAATTTGATCCAAGATTGCAATTTTGAATTTGAATTGGAGTTAACAACAAATTTGAAGAGGGGGGTATTTTTTTTTTAAATTAGGGTTTTTGAAATTAACCACTTAATTTAAAAAATTTAATTGTGAAATTTGACTTGTAGATGAAAATTTGAATTTTGAAATTGAAGAAGTAATCAGATCTAAAATAATTTATCCAAATCAAACAAATCAAAAGCTCAATTTTGAATTTAAAAATTAGGGTTTTAGTGAAATTGACCTCTAAATCTTTAAAATTTGCAAGGAAATCAAACTTGTAAATGAAAATTTGAATTTTAAATTGCATACACTCAGATTTGAAAACAAAAATCAGAATTAATGGTGTGAGAGTCGGGTTCACCAAAATGTAAAGTGGAAAATTTGAGCTTAGTGAATTCACCACATAGAAAGGAGAAATTACTAAGTCAATTTTCTCTTGGAGGACTTTACATTCAAAAGAGGGGATGAATCCACTAGATCCAATCCTAAATGATACAAGGACTGAATACTAAGTAGACTGATTGTGTTTAAAAATATAGTTGACCCTCTTTTGTAAATTGAATAAGTAAAATGCTGAAATTGAAGACAAAATAAACAGAAATAATGAGCTACAAATTCAGGATTTCGTCATGCACCTGGAATTGAGAAGTATGGGATGATTCAGAGTTGCTCTATGAAATCTGCCAAAAATAGCATGGATCGTGTGTTTGGACCAGGATGCCAACCCTCTTGGTCCTCCGAATTTTTCAATCACCGAAAAGGGTTTTTCCATCTCTGTATCTAAAGCTTATTCCTAGAGGTACAACCATGCACCTATTTCCTACACATAGAAAGAAGGAGAAAAGGGTTGGGAATAGAGGTTTGCCTATGTCAAACCACAATTTGGAATCAACCTTGAATGAAATACTGCAAATACTTGAAATAAATGATGGAAAGGTATACCTTTAGATTTGCAATAGATGATGGTGATGCTTTGCTTCTTGAATGTAATCACATATGTTGTATGAAATGACATGAACATGACAAAACCCTAACACACACACATGCTTGCAAAGGAATGATGTAATGATGCTCCAATTAAGAATATACAACCTTGAATAATGCTTGAATGCTTGAAGTAGCCTTCTTTCCTTCTCCTATTTTCGCCTTATGATTGTATGTGAATGTCTTCTTATGCTTGTATATCAAAATGAGAGGGGAATACCTCCTTATATACTTGCCTATTGTCAAACTTATTAATTTTCTGATATAGGCTGACATGAGGAATTGTTTTCTTGCTCAAATTTGGGATAGGGCCTAGGGGCCAAAATGGGTCCCAATTAGGGAGGACCAGGGCATGGTGCCCTGGTCCTACCCAAATTTGGGCTAGGAACAAGCGGCTATACAAGATGTGAAGTGAAAAGATGAAGCTTGGTTGCATGGGGGAGGCATAAAAAGGTCATGATCAAGCATGAGGATGATATTGCTAAGGTGAGGACCCCAAATATGGTCAAAATTGCAAGGGATGCAATTTTAGGATGCTACAATGATGATGTTAGGGTTTTATGTTATTATCTCTTGATGACAATATGTTAGATGATTTACAGTGTTATGATGCACTAACATATGTTCAAATGATTGCATATGAGGAATAATTATGATTACTAATGCAATTTTTTAGATGCATATATATGGATGTGTATGTGTGCAAGTGTTTTGTGTTTTGTTTTGATGTAGGTTGTAACGTCCTAAAATTGTACCCCTTGCAATTTTTGACTACATTTGGGTCTTTGCCTTAGTGTTTGCGCCCCTTAGCCCGATCGAAGACCTGAATATGCTCATGCGCATCAAAACACATTTCAATTCAACCTTGCACTTTGCTTGCACCTTGATACTACTCCAAAATAGGGCAGGACCAGGACATGGCACCCTAGGATCCACTGGGACCAGGGCATGGTACCCTAAGATCCCCTATTTCAAACCTCCCTTGATCCTCTCCCCTTGGATCTAACTCAGATTTGAAGCAGGAATTCCCTCCTATGTCGACACAAGTCAAAAAATCAGTCAATTAAACCCACTGGCAAGTATATAACATGGATTTCCCCTCTCATTTGACATCTAACAAAATTCAATCAAGCATCCGAGCATTCAAGAGATCAAGCATTCGAGAATTCAAGAGTAATTGAGCATTTTGAGTCTTCCTTCAAGCTTTGGAGCAGCAATAGAGACAATATTTCAAGCATTGAAGAGGAGATCAATATTCTACTTCATGAAACCCTAATTCCATGTGGAGGAAGATAAAACTTCACAAGGAGGTATAAGCATTTGAATTTCATTCAATTCAACATCCCCTCAAAGAGGAGGATTTCTACTTTCAATCATTTTATTTATATTATTTCAACCACTTGGTCAATTCCAAAACTGGGGTTTGATCTAAATACAAACCCCTATCCAAAACACATTTCCCGTTCCTTCTATGTGCAGAAAGTAGGTGCACAGTTGTACTTTTGGAATTAAGCTTTATTTGTAGAGACGGAAAAACCCTTTTTGACGCGTGGAAAGTTTGAAGGACCGATAGGAGGGCTCCCTTGTCTAGATATACGGTTCCTGCAACTTTTGCTGGATTTCATAGAGCAGCTATGAATCATCTCAAACTTCTCAGATCCAGGTGCACGACCGAATCCTGAATCTGTAGCTCACTATTTTTGCATACTTTGTCTCCATTTTCAACACTTTGTCTTAATTCAATCAATCAACTTACAAAAGAGGGTCGATTGCATTTTAATCCATTCCAATCTACTTAGTATTCAATCCTTGCATCATCTTGGATTGGATCTAGTAGATTCATCCCCCTCTTTTAGATTGGAGCCTAGTGAATTCCCTCTTCTTCCAAGTGGCAAATTGGCTTAGGTTCTTCCAATTTTCTACTTTACATTTTGGTGAACCCGATGTGTCTTATGCTTGCTTCTAATTTTTATTTTCAGATCTGAGTGCATGCAATTTAAAATTCAAATTTTCAATTACAAGTTTAATTTCTTTGCAATTTTCAAAAATTTAGAGGTTAAACTCACAAAATCCCTAATTTTTAGATTCAAAATTGAGCTTGTCGTTTGTCTAAATTGGATTGATTGTTTCAGATCAAAGAACTCTTCATTTTCACAATTCAAGTTTTCATTTACACTTTCAATTTTTTTAAAAATTAAGTAGTTAAATCATTAAACTGTAATTTTAGTTTTAAAATTGACCTTGTGGATTGTGTAGATCTTGAATTTGGTTTTTGCTTCAATGTCAAAAATTCAGTTTCCCTCCTTCCAACATTCAAATTTTCAAATTAAGTGGTTTATGCAACAATACCTTATTTCTAAATTTAAATCAATCTTGTGCAATTTCAAATTTTCATTTAGGAATTTAATTGGATCAATTAAATCTAAAATCTCTTTTTGTCCCTCTAGAAATCATAAAAGTTGGCCCTTAGGTGTGCCCTTTTTGTTGTCCTTTCAATTAGCACTTTTATCAAACATTCTAAGTGTGTCCTATTTTTGATCTTCAAGGCTTAATTTTTATTAATTTTGAATTTTGAAAATATAAACGGGTTCAAAGGGCATACCAATAGGAAAGAACCTGCAAGAAAACCTCTGGTTGTGGCCCAAAAAAAGTAAATTTAAAACCCCATATACCCAATTACATATCTGATTTTGATCACCCTCCCATTACATAGCTTTCAAAGATATACATATCATTATCCAAAAAACCCCATAAATCCAATTACAAATTTGATATTGATCACCTTCCCATTACATGGCTTTTCAAAGATATACATATCATTATCCATATGACCCAAAAAATTATGAGGAGTAAACTGTAGAAGAGGTACACAGCCACATGGTTTCCCAAGCTTGCCAAAAAGATATATCAACCGATCAGAACCTTGCATCAAAAAAACACCAACATATCTACACACATAGTTAATTCTGAAACCAAGAACTTGAGCTCTCAACAGGGGCTCTCTATCCATGATCAAAGGAGGAATGATCTGCAAGGGAGATTCTAACCGTGGAGGAGCTAAGGCCAAAAAACCAAAAGAGAGTAGAGAATGTAAACCCATAAGCACCACTAAGGCTTTATCCACAAACTGTGAGGGAACCGATTCTAGCAAGGATTCAAAAGCATGCAAGGTATCCCCCAATCTATCACATAATAACCCCATTCTCAACTCAAACAATAAAACTCCACAATTCCCATTATCCAACAGATCAGAGCAAGGAAGAAAACCCCCATAATAAAAATAACCCAGCTCAAAATGATAATTATCCAATGTAGAACTAACAAGCTCCCAGGAGCAAATCGAGGTAGAGATAAACGTATGAACCAAGAGATGGAGTAAATCCTTATCAAGGAAAATGTCATAGCAAACTGTAAGAAATCGAGACAAAATCTCATAGCCAGAAAAGGAAAGACCAGACTACAACCGGAGAGATCCCAACAACTCGCGAACCTCAAAATCCACCTGAGGAGTAAGCAAACAGAACACTTCCCCAAGCATTTCAGAATTATTACTGGGAGCCTCATTTTCCCTCTCAATCAGGCATTCGACAATGACCCTATATCTGGAAAGAGAAAAAGCACTTGACATATGAAACAGAGCTCGAACAAGAATAATTCAAGTATTCTAGGCATCTCCAATTTCCATATCCTTCTAGAATTCACATTAAAATCATAAAATCTTGCTTCCCTAAAAATTTGAAAAAAAGTTGGTTGGACTGTGTGTTCGGACCAATTCGCTACCTACTTGTTCTTGACTTTTTTTGCTCAAATTTGGGGAGCTTGTTTTGACTGTATTTTCTTGCACAATTCTAGAGATTTGTGAAATTTTATTGATTTTAGGTCACCCTAAGGTAAAAAAAAAATTTGAATTTCAACATTTCCATTGTTAATTTGAATTTTAAAATTAAGTGGTTCACTACACATACCCTTATTTTTAAAATTAAATTGATTTCTACATTTCAAAATTTTTAATTAAGAGGTTAAATTTGGACAACCCTAATTTTAATTTTGATTTTCACTCATTTCAAATATTTAAAATTAAGAGGTCATTTTTAGCCCTAATTTTAATTTCTTTTCCTTTAGTGCATGAGTTTTACAACTATTAGTATCCCTAGTAGAAGAAGTTATAGAATTAAGGCTGCCCAAGGTTTAATTATCGAGTAAATGGAGCCTAATTTGGCTAGCTTTTTCATTGAGGATATTGCTGCTTCTCCCCATCCTTTAGATATTCCTATTTATCCTCTTGATAATTCTCACAATGAGGAGGAATCACTAACTAGAGTATCCATTGACCAATTGGCGAAGATGGACAATCAATTTGACAATCTTCAACAATGGATGAGTCAAGAATACCCAAAAAGTGAATCTCTCCCATTGATTGAAGGATTAAGAAGAATGATTCATAGTGATAAGCATGGTGTTGATATCTTGAGTGGTATTTCTCATATTTTTTATTCTAATATCATGCCTATGAAGAGTTGTGCTGAAAACCTAGGCTATATACAACCTCCTAGTCAAATTAATCATTCTATTCCTTTGACAACTCCTATGACTAGTGTTCCTAACTTCACATCAAACATCATGGCAACCTCTACACAAAATGTTATACCTATAAATTTTAGTCATGGGGGCAATACCTCTTCTTTCATTCCTCCTACCATGAGTGTTCCCCTTGTTACCCAATCACATTCACCACCTATAGCTGTCAGTCAAGGGGGAAACTCCTTTAATAACAATTCTTTAATTCCTCCCATGAGTCTTCCATGTGCTACCCAATCTTCTCCATTACCCACTTATCATAGTGTTCCACCTCCTTATTCTCAACCTCTTCCTTCATTCAACAATGTTACTCCTCTCTCTTAATCAAACATGTCTAATTCCAATCCTTCTACTGAAGCTACAATCAATAGCCTTGACCAGACAATATCTTCCATGAATCAATCCAAGTACAATGTGCCCATACTTGATGTAGCGAGCCCATTATCTCATGACATTGTTATAGATGTCCATCCTAAACATATATAAGTCCCTCAATTGGAACTTTATAATGGAAAAGGTGATCCTTTAACTCATGTTAAAAAATTCCAAACTTTGTGTACTGACTTTGCTCATGATCAAAGGTTGTTAGCAAAATTGTTTACTAGAACATTAAGGGATAGAGATTTGCAATGGTATTGTTCTTTTCCTCCTTATTCTATTACTTCTTTTCAACAGTTGGCTAATGCTTTTATTCAACAATTTCATAATAACATTGGCCCTAAAGTTAGCTCCTCTCCCTTCTACAAATGTTAATAATGCCAATGTTTATGACCAAGAAGTCTTAGCTCCCATTCCTTCTCTGGTATCATAACAAGAGTATGATATTCTTATGAAACCCTTCACTCTAGAAGAAGCACATGAGGTAGTTTTATCACTATCCCCAGACAAAGCTCCGGGGCTTGATGGATTCACAGCCCTTTTTTTCCAAAAATGTTGGGATGTAATTTGTGTTGATTTGGTGGCTATTCTGGAAGAATCTAGAAGAACCTCCTCAATTTTAAAAATGTTCAATACCACAAATATTGCAATCATCCCCAAAGTCAAGGACTCAAAGAATTTTGTAGAATTCAGGCCTATTTCACTATGCAACACCATCTACAAAATCATCACTAAGGCCATCTACCTCAGATTGACATATCTAATTCCAAAAATTATTTCTCTTGAACAAGGAGGATTCATTCCTGGAAGGGAATCTTCTGAAGGTGCTCTAGTTGCTCATGAAGTCCTGCACTCAATTCAGTTGTCTCAATTATTTTCCTTTATTTTTAAACTTGACATGATGAAAGCATATGATAAGGTGGATTCGAAATTCCTTTTAAAAGTTCTTCACAAATTCAGTTTCTCAAAGAAATGGTGTAAATGGATCAAGGCATGTGTTTCAGGAGCAACTTTTTTAGTCATCATCAATGGGTCCCCAATGGGGTTTTTCTCTAGGACTCAAGGTCTTAGACAAGGGGATACTTTATCCCCTTTTCTATTCATAATCATGGCTGAATCCCTTAGCAGATTGATCAACTCTAAGAAGGATAGTGGTAACTGGCAGGGGATTCTTATTCCAAGAACTAATATTGTTGTCACCCTTACTTTATTTTCAGATGGCACCCTTCTCTATGGAATCATCTATCTCTGAAGCTAAACATATGAAACATTCCTTGGAAGCTTACTTGTCAGCCTCAAATTAGAGGATTAATGCACACAAATCCAAAATATTCATATTCAATACAAGGTCGACTATTAGAAAACAAATTATTAAAATATTTGGTTTTAAGATTGAGGAACTTCCTTGTACCTATTTAGGCATCCCCCTGTTTATGGGAGTTGATAGGTCTTCTTACTAGAAAAATGTTATAAATAGAATTAAAGACAAAATTGCAGCCTAGAAAGTTAGATGGCTTTCTCTCTGAGGCAAAATTCTCCTCATCAAAACTATCCTAAGTGCAATATCTAATCATTACATCTTTGTGCTCAAGGCTCCTAAATCTGTTGTAACTCAGATAGAGAAAATTATCAGAGAATTCCTCTGGAAAGGAAACTTATCTCAAGGAAACAAGATTCCACTTGCTTCTCTATCTAGCATGTTGAATGATAAGGTCTTAGGAGGGGTAGGTCTGCATGATGTTTCTAAACGAAATATGGCATTTGGAGGCAAGCTGGTTTGGAAAATGTATGCTAAACCTAACAAGAAATGGTGTCAAATTATGCGAGCAAAACACCTTTACTCTTCTCTCCCCAATAGAATCTTTACAATATATAATCCCCCCAAAGGTTCTACTATGTGGAACTTCATGATGTTATCTAGATAAGTGATCACATCTTATATCTCCTAGCAAGTGAATAATGGTGAATCGATCCTTTTCTTGAATGACTCATGGAATGGGTATACTCCATTATCCCAATTGCAAATTTTACAAGATGTAATTTCACCTGCTATCCAAAAGTGGGGAGATAAACTTATTGATTATGTAGATATAGTTGAATTATATTCAGGAAAGGTAATTTGGAAAGATTTCTTTGAAATAGTTGATGATAACAATGCTCTGGGATTTGTCCTTGAATATTTAGCTCATCGAGTAATTTTTTTGTCTAACAAGGAAGACAAAGTGATTTGGGCTTCTTCTAAAGACGTCTCTTATTCAGTTAAGCTCGATTATAAATCTCTTCAACAAAAGGTCACACAAAACATTAAACAAAGGCCTTTCGTCTTCTGCTGGAAGAATATAATTTTACCAAAAGCAGGATGCTTCTCATGGCTGGCCCTCTAAAACAAAATTCTTACTAGTGACAAATTGCATAAACTATAGATTGCTCAACCTTTTTTATGTGTTTTATGTGGCCATGCTAATGAGGATGTAGACAATTTGTTTTTCCAATGCTCTTTTTCTTGTTAATGTTGGTGCTTCATTTTGAATAAACTGAGTCTCTCTATGCCTCTCCCAAACTCCCTTTGGGACTTATTGCAATCATGGGCAATTTTGTTTAGATCCTCCTTTTCTTCTTGCATCTGCTGGGTAATTCGAGCAATAGTGGTATGGTCAATATGGTGGGAGAGGAACAAAAGAATTTTTCAGGAATCAACCATCTTCTATTGAATCCCTTTTTGAAAGTTTAGAATCAACAATTTTAGAATTGGTTAACTCTTGTGTGCAGAAGCATTATTCTTAGATATTTACCTTATGGGATGCAAACATTCTTAAGGAATGGAAACATGTTGTTTTTCCTACTTCTCCTATGCCCTCATCAGACAATAAAATTAAAATTGATAGAGCCTCTATCATCTGGCAACTTCCTCAGACTAACTTTGTTAAAATTAATTTTGATGGCTCTTCACAAGGGAATCTAGGTATTTTAGGTGCTGGATCCTGCATTAGGGATGATAAAGGGAGATTAAGATCCTACAAATCATCTACATTGCCTCTAGGTACTAACAATTTGGCCGAATCTCAGGCTTTACTTCAAGGGTTGATTCTAGCCAAACAAATGGGATACACTAAAATTCATGCTGAGGGGGATTCCTTTATTATTATTAATGATTGTAAGTGTAGGAATTATTTTAACTGACATATCCATTATGTTCTCACTCAAGTGTGGAATCTATATTACTTTTTTGAGGAAGTTCATTTGTCACACACATATAGGGAAGGAAACAAGCTCACGGATAGGCTAGCCAACTTGGGCTGTGATGGTGTAGTTGTTGACTTAGTAAAAGATGGCTTTAATTTAAACTTTATCCTTTCTTACCTAGATGATACATTAAAGTTGGATTTTGTCCTTGTAGGAAAATATTAGCCACTCAAAAATACTCTAATCATCAATTCAAGTTTTCTTGGTTTGCATTGATATGATTTTTGCAAGAGATATATTACACATACCGGGATATTAGTTACCATCCTTATGATCACATGTGCAAATAGTTATTAATTGGCCTATCGACGACTACTCCCATGGCAAAAATATGGATTTGTTATCTTTGAGCATGTGAGAATTTTTCTCTATGTGCTAGTATTTACTACCCTCAAATTCCAAGGTTTGAGCAGACAGATTGTTATTATTATATTGTTCTCCAAGTTTCTGGCAGTTTTATCCCTCTTTCAATAGGAGAGTTTTTTCGCTTGGCAAGCTATCATTTTCTCAATGCAGCTAGACAGGGACATTAAAGGGATGAGTGACATTCAAAATTTTCCAATATGTCATACATGCTGAAGAGAGCACCTTGAATACATGCCTCACAATTATAAGGTTAACATTTATGTGCAAGAATGGGAGCAAACTTTCTCATAACACATATCAGATGAACATCTTGGCTCTGTTTTTCTTTCCCACAGTTACCAGGTGCGGAAGAGTATCAAAAGGATTATTGGGGAGCATATTCTATTTCCCCAATCAAGGAGAATTATTTTCCCCTCTCAATTGGTGTCAATTTTTCTTTCTAATGCTCTTGACCTTCTTCAATCCATGCCTCTCCTAGAGGTTATAGCGTTTAAAGTAGTCAGAGGTGTTTTCCGCCTAGACAATAAGATTTTATCCATAGTGCAGAGGTACGACTTATGGGACAGGGCAGCTTACATAGGTGGTATTTTTCCGCGACATCTCCTCCTTAACAAGCATGTTTTCCTTTCAATTTATGACAACATCAAGTACTCTCTGGAAACACAAAATTATGCTTTTATTCATAAGGTTTTAGATAGGCACTATAAGGACATTGGGCATGAAATGATGGTCCAAATTAAACAGAAAGTCAATGCCCATCTTATTGTTAGGTCCCAGAGGCAACTGAGAGGGGGGGGGTGAATCAGTTGTCAAATAAATTCAAACCAAAACAACTTAACCAACTTATTGCTTAATACCGGTAAACCAGTCTTTTATACCGATAGACAGTTTTATCAGTTAATTGTAATATCGGTAAAGATTAATGCATGAAAAAAAAGGACAAAGTCATCCACAACACATAACAACAATATTTGTACGTGGAAACCCTATAAGGGGAAAAACCATGGTGGGAAACCTTACCCACAATCAGATGATACTACTACAGATAGGAAGTGTATACAAATGGAGTCTGCACATGCAGAAAGGCCAAGCGCCTAGAGCTCACTGCTCAAACACAAAATAGGAGTCACACTAACTACAATTGGATGGTTAAATCCAATAAGGATGTACTGCTCAAAATAGCATCTTCATATGCTGGATTCAGTACCGATGTAGTTCTGATATGCTTTCACAAAAACCTTGTTTCACCTTCAAATAATATCTGCGTGTATAGCTCTGCTTATTCTTGCATATACCTTCACACAATTCTTCTTCGCATTCCACATCCAATCTTACAAATAAGATCTTACATTTATATCATAACCTAGGACCAATTTTAGTAGGTCGGCTCTAAAGGATATTACAAAAAAATCAATTTACAATTAAAACAATATCTGATGTAATAACCGATACAATATGTCGGCTTGATGCATTTACAATAATAATAAATCATCTCCATAGTGTGCCATGCTGATCTGGAAAAGATAATCCTGCCGGTGTATAACCTGGACCTATTTGCCGGTAACAACAAATATGCTAATACGAATATGCCAATAAACAAATCTTAAAGACAAAATGTCCAAACGATGTCTTCGACATAACCAAGTGTTTTCCATGCAATTCCAAGTGCCTGTGTACCAGATACCGGTGACTGTGCATGAGTCATTTGCTTGCCGGTGAATGTTGCTGATTCTCCAAAGTGCCAGAGTTGATAAGTGTTAGTAGGTGTTGACATCAATGACAAAACCATACCAAAATACCAACAATCTCCCCCTTTGGCATTGATGGCAACACAAGATGGAAAAACCATCAAAGTGCCAAAGCAGAAATGCCAAATACCAAAAGCTAACAAAAGCCAACAATCTCCCAAAAGAGATCATAACCAGAAATAAAAATTTTAGATATAAATAATCTCTCCCAAAGTAACAATCTCTCCCCCTGAGAGTGACATGTGGTTCCTTGTGTTTTTCCATACCAATCTCTCCCCCTTTGACATCAATTGCCAAAGTAAAAACATTTTTTAGATACAAAATACCAACTAATTCAGTATACCAACTACTCCCCCTGAGAAGTAGCTTCCTCATCAAATCCGAAGTAAAAGATTTCTCTGTTAATTCTGCTGGTTGATGACAAACATCAACTTCCTAAGTATCTACCAGTGGGGGTATGACCCCAAGATGATCTCTAAGATATTCAAAAGTCTCCTTAGGTAGAGGTTTAGTGAAAATATCTGCAATCTGCTCTTTAGTATTCACATAAACCAGTTTTATTTCTTTTGCTTCAACATTATCCCTTAGAAAATTCAGTTTGATAGAAACATGTTTGGTTTTAGAATGTAGTACCGGATTCTTAGATATATCAATTGCTGTAGTGTTGTCAAAATAGATAGTAATAGGTTCCTTTCATTTTACCTTTATGTCTTTCAACATTTGTTTAAGCCATAGTACTTGTGTACAGTTAGTTGCTGCTGCAACATATTCTGATTCTGCTGTTGATAAGGATGTACAACTTTGTTTCTTACTCAACCAAGAAACTAGTCTGTTTCCAAGAAAAAATGCTCCTCCGATGGTGCTTTTTCTATCATCCACATCTCTTGCCCAATTTGCATCTATGTATGCACATAATTCAAAGTTTTCATCTCTAGGATACCATAATCCAAGTTTTGTTGTGCTTTGCAAGTACCGGAAAATCCTTTTTACTGCTGATTCATGATTTTCTCTAGGATTACTTTGAAATCTTGAAACAATACATACTGCATTCATGATATCAGGTCTTGTTTGTGTCAAATACAGTAAATCTCCTATCATAGATTTGTATCTAGTCAGATTAACAGGTGTAGATTCATCCCTTTGTGATAATTTGTCATTTGTAGTCATAAGTGTGCTTACTGGTTTAGAGTTCTCCATCCGAAATTTCTTTAATAACTCCAAGTAATTGGATTGACTCAAGAATATACCTTTAGCAGTCTATGAAATCTGCAATCCTAAAAATAATTTTATTTCTCCAATCATAGACATTTCAAATTCTTGCTGCATTTCAATAGAAAATTCTTTGCATAATCCATCTTCTCCTCCAAAGATTATATCATCAACAAAAACTTCTATAACCAAGATGTCATCATTTGTCACTTTATAATATAAGTTTTTTGTCAGCATTACCTTTAGAAAAACCAATCTTCAAAAGATACTTATCCAATCTTGCATACCAAGCTCTTGGAGCTTGCTTCAACCACTACAAAGCTTTCCTTAACCTGCAAACCATATCTTTGTTATGTGTCAAAGAAAATCCATCAGGTTGTTCAATGTAAACTTATTCTTAAAGATCTGCATTCAGAAATGCACATTTAATATCCATTTGATATACTTTGTTGTTCTTATGTGCTGCAAAAGACAAAAATAATCTGACTGCCTCAATTCTAGCTACCGGTGCAAAGGTCTCATTATAATCAATTCCCTCTTTTTGAGAATATCCTTTACACACTAGTCTTGCTTTATTTCTGATAACCTTACCATCTTTATTAAGTTTGTTTCTGAATACCCATTTGGTTCTGTAGCGTCCTAAAATTGCGACACTTGCAATTTCAACCGCATTTGGGTCTTCACGATGGTGACGCAACACTAAACCTGAATGGAGACCCCGAAACTTGCTCATGACATCAAAAACTGCATTTTTCCAGCACCCTGGCCTGATCCTCCTTGCACCCTGCTGTCCCGGGAGGTGGGACCAGAGCGCCCAGTGCCCTGGTCCCCCAGGACCATGGCGCCCAGCGCCCTGGTCCCTGGCCCTATTTTGGGCCCGGTCTCCTATGGGACTTCGGGCCTTTTTGTTTGCAAATTGAAAAATAACATTTCCTGGTCGGCCTAAGGTCGAGAAAATCAGTCTTTTAACCCTAATTGGCAAGTATAAAAACTACTTTTCCTCTCCCATTTTGGTAGATGGAAGGAAGGAGGACATAAGTGTACAAGACGTGGAAACGATATTCAAACATTCAAGCATTCAAGCATTCAAGCATTCCTTCAAGCAATTGATCATTCTAAGTCTCCATTCAAGGCTAGGTGTTGCATTCAAGACAAGGATTCAACCATTGAAGAGGAGATCACAACATACAACATACAACAACATCTATACCTTCGCATATAAGGATACAAACATCCTTACAACAAGGTATTAGTACTTGTTTTACATTACATTTACAAGCATTTCTCATTTCTTGGTTAATTCCAAAACCGGGGTTTGACCTAAGGGAAAACCCCTAATCCCTAACCCGCCAATCATTTTCACTTTTCTGTGTGTAGGTTGTAGGTACGCGGCTGAAATTGGAGATCTGGAATCCTTGTGCAGAGACGAACAGATCCCCCTTCGTTTCGCGGATTTTTCGGAGGACCGTGTGCACGCCGGGCGCCATCACCCCATCAACTTTCGCTCAAATTTGTAGGACAGCACCGTCTCGACATTTTACTGCTAATTCCAGGTCCGCAGCTTCATATCATATCCCTATCTCTATTTATAAAGTGAATCTTTCCTACTTTACATGCATTCTTAGTTCAATCATTCTATCTACATTTCTTTACAAAAGAGGGTATCCTTGCTATCACAACCCTTGAAACTCATTTAGAATCCAATCTTGCATTGTGTGGGATTGGATCTTGTGGGTTTCAACCCCTCTTTTGAATGTAAAGTCTCTCCTAAGTGAAAACCATCAACCCTAGTGACTCTCCCTTCTCTCTCCTTGGAGTTGGGGAGGGGAGAACAACTAGGGTTTGATTTTTCCGCTTTACATTTTGGTGAACCCGACGTGAACATCCTTTCTGATTATTCATAGTTAGATCTGAAAATTGGATTCCTTGATTACATTTCCATGTTTGATCTTTTGCAAATTTTAGAGGTTGATTGCATAAAAACCCTAAATTTTCTTTTTAAGTAATTGAGCTTGTGAAATGTTTAATTGTTAATGCTTGTTTCAGATCTGCCCTTCTATTACAAATTATCAATTCATATTTGTGCTTTAATTCTAAAAATTAAGTGGTTAAGTGTCAAAACCCTAATTTTTGAAACCCTCTTGATTCAACCTTTGTCCGACAATTTCACTGATCAAAACATCTCCAAATTAGCTGTAACTTTGGATTCCGCAATAAAATCATAATATCTTTCATCCTTGAAAATTTGGAAAAAATTTGCGAGGACCATGTGCACTCCGAGCGCCATTGTCCCCGACATTTTTTCCGAAATTTCGGGAGCTAGATCTTACTGTATTTTTCTGCTAAAATCTAGAATTTTGGCTGATTTTATCAATTTTAACACCTTCAAAATTACAGTCAAAGTTGGTCTAGTGATTGCTTGGATTGAGGCTTCTAATCATTCAAAAATTGCTGAAATTGAAATTTGTGTCAAAATTGTGTTTCTTACAGTCCTAAATCTGAAAAGTGTGTTATCATTCATTCGAAATTTCAGTGATTTATCCAAATTTTTGCAATTTGTGACTTTTGAAATCAAGTGCTTAATTACAACAACTTTGATTTCCGCTTTCAAAATTGAATTTTGCATGAAATTGAGTCAATTGTTAATTTTCAAAACTTGCATTGCTCTTAACATTCCCTCTAAAATCATAAAATTCAAAATTTCAGTTTCCCTCTCTTTTTCAAAATTCAAATTTTGCATTTTTCGACAATCTTGGTAGGGTTCAATTTTGAGATTGCAACTTTAATTTGGCCTATCTACAGATCGTAAAATCACTCAATTTTTTCAGGTTAGCTGTAAAATCATCATTACTTTCATCCCTACAAATTTCGAAAAAAGTTGCGAGGACCGTGTGCACCCCGAGCGCCACGGTCCCGGACATTTTTTCCGAAATTTCGGGAGATTGTCCTGATTGTATTTAACAGCTTAAATCTGGAAGATTGGCTGGCTTTACTGAAATTTGCTACCTCTAAAATTCAAAATCTTCTCTCTCTCTTTAGTGCATGAGTTTTACAACAATAAGTCCTACTTACACTATTCCCGTTAGACGAAGCCTTAGAATTAAGTCCTTCCAAGGTTTAATTACTGAGGAGATGGAACCTAATTTGAATGGTCTTTTTAACGAGGACATGGGTAATTCCTCTAATCCTCTTAATGATGAAGAATCTCTCCATGAGGTTTCTGTAGAACAACTTTCAAAATTGGATAACCAATTTGACGATTTTCGACAGTGGATGTCTCAAGAATACCCTGATAGTCAAGCTCTTCCTTTAATTGAGGGTCTAAAACGTATGCTTCAAAGTGATAAGAATGGAATTGATATTTTGCGTGGTATTGCACACATTGTGGATTCAAATGTGATGCCTATGAAGAGTTGTGCCGAAACCTTAGGTTATACACAACCTCCTACTCAAGTCAATCATTCTATTTCTTTGACGACTCCTATTGCTAGTATACCTACTTTTACATCAAACATAATGACTACTTTAATACAAGACATTCCTCCTATGATCACCAGTCATGGGGGAAATCCCTCTTCTTCAATCAACCCTCTTCCTTCATTCAATCCGACTTCTTCATTCATTCCTTCAATGAGTGTGCCTATTATATCTCCACAAATAAACATGACGCAAGGGGGCAATTCATTTAACCCTTCCATTCCTCCTTGTAGTGTTCCTCCTGTCCAATCATCCCCTATGACTAACTATCATAGTGTCCCACCACCTTACTCTCTACCTTCTTTCAATAACATAACACCTCCATCACAATCTAACACGTCTAATATGAACTCTTCGACTGAAGCGACCATTAACAATCTTGCACAAACTGTCTCTTCTTTACAGCAACAAATTGCCTCTATGAATCAATCTAAGTTTAGTGTGCCCACATTTGATGTTGCGAGCCCACTTTCTCTTGACATTGTTCGAGCTATTCCCCCTAAACATGTTGAAATTCCACATTTGGAGCTTTATAATGGTAAGGGTGATCCTCTAACACATGTTAAGACCTTTCAAACAATATGTACTGATTTTGCTTATGACCAAAGATTGCTTGCAAAACTGTTTACTAGAACATTAAGAGACAAAGCCCTACAATGGTATTGCTCGTTGCCTTCCTATTCTATTACTTCTTTCAAACAACTTGCAAATGCTTTCATTCAACAATTTCAAAACAATATAAGTCCTAAAGTTACTTTGATTGATTTAATGCATTGTAAACAAGGTGTTAAAGAAAAAGTGACTGATTTCATTGGTAGATATAAGCATTTGTATGCTCAAATTTCCTTTCCAGTGCCTGACAATGATATTCAAAGAATCTTTATTTCTAATTTACAAAAAGACATTAGAGAAAAACTCTTGTTTCCTGAGTTTACTTCTTTCCAACAGTTGTGCGCAACTCTTCACAATTATCAACTAACTGTGAGTCAAATGGAACAATCACATCCTATGGCTTCGAGTGATAAGTGTGATAGTAGTCAACAACCATTTGGGAAGTTTAAACCAAACAGAGAGTCCATTAAATTCAATGAAAACATCATCAACAACAATGTGAATGCGGCATCAGGTGTGTCTCCTATTTCTAAGTTTTTCAAGAGAGAAAGAAAGTTTACTCCTTTGAATGAATCATTGCATAGTATTATGAATAAGTTATTGGAACAAAATGTGCTTACTCTTCCTCCTATAAGGCAAATTGATCCTGCAAAGATTAATTCACCTTATTTTGATAACAAATCTTTTTGTCAATTTCATCGTCAACCTGGGCATGATACTGAAAAATGTTTTGCTTTAAAGGGTAAAATTCAAGATTTGATTGATAATAATACTATCTCTGTTTCTGGAGTGAATGATAAAGGCAATACATCTGTAGCTCCTCCTAACCAAAATCTTCAGATTTTTACTGATCCATTGCCTTCTCATACCTCTAATGCGATTGATACTACCGATTCCTCTGTCTCACCTGATGATCTTGTGTCCATGACTCTGAATGTGATTAACTTTGTAGAGCAGCAGAAAATCCCTAAAGAACTTTCCATCACCTTTGATTCTAGTGAAACTATCAGGGCACCTGATGGTCCTTTATATATAGTTGCAAAAGTCAAGAACACACCTTGCCGTGGAGTGCTTATTGATCCTTCGTGCATGGTTAATATCATTACTGAAGAATTTCTTTTTACTTTGCAATTGAATCAAGTGATCTATGACAAAACAAATGTGGTTGTGAAACTATTTGATGCATTTTCTTCTCCTGCAATTGGTTCTATTACATTACCTATTGAGGTCCATAACAAATCCCTTGATGTGGACTTTGCTATTATTCCATCATCCGAACAATTTCGTGCGAAGCTAGGCTATCCTTGGCTATCTTCCATGAAAGCTATTGCTTCTCCTATTCACAAGTGTCTGAAATTTCCCCATAATGTTGAAGTTGTTACTATCAATCATAGTCTCTTTAAACCAGTTGAAAGAACTTCTAGCGTTCCTATTGATTACTTTTGGCCTAAACAATTCCAATCTCTTCCTCTGCGAAGTGATCATCTTTTCAAATCTTATCAAAAGTGGAAAAAAGATATGATCCTTTCTCTAAGTGAACCTAGAACACCCAAACTTGACATTCCTATCATTCTTGAGAAGGAAGTTCTTCCTTTGAAAGATAAAACTAATGTCTTTCCTCAAGAAGATTCCTCACCCATTCCTATGGATGTGACTATGCCTATATCTAATAAACTTCCCAAAAGTAGACCTATCCCTCCTCGTCATGATGGACTTGGTCTCCTTCCAAAACCAAATATTCCTCCCTTATATGGAGCAGTTCCTCCTCCTTCCTCTTATGGAGAGAAGAGACCTTCCTCTTCTCCTATTATTCAACCTAAGAGACCACAACCTAAACACCCAAGTGATAAGGATGAGAACATTCCTCCTCCTCAATCTTCGCAACTTCTTACTAAGACTAGACGAAATCGTTCCGCACGTGAACGCCGGTGAAAGCGTTGTCTTAGAGCTCAAACTTTGCAATCCCCAAAAACACCTTCAACAAGCATTATTCCATTTTCTCCTCAGCCGGAAATTGAGCCGAAATCTCCTGAACATAAGATGCATGATGGTCTTGATCCTGTGCGAGTTGAAGATCCTATTTTTATAAATCTTGATGATGATATAGATCAAAATGTTATTCATGATGCAAATGTTACTCCTGTTCATTCTGATAATGAATATGAACTTGTGGATATTGATAACCATCTATCTAACGAATTTTCTAAAGCACTTATCCTAGCTCCTAGACAAGAACACCGTGGCTTGGGATATGAACATAGCCCTTGTTTGGATCTTGTGATAGCTCCATCTGCTGTGTTGGATGTTCCTCCTCTAGCGTGTTTCCTACCTTCTTGAAATACTGATCAGCAAGATCGGGGGGTAGATGACGTGCTAGATTAGTTCATTAGCATAGCAGATTCTCTCCTCCTCTCTTTTGTTACTTCTTCTATGTGTTATTCTCATTCTTCTATTTGTTGTCCTTAGTGTTGTCTACTTGAGGATGATGCAAAGCATTGAGATCTCTCGATCTCTCTCATGTTGAATCAAAAGACACATGTGTTCCCTTCTTCTAGGTGACCTTCCTTGATTGGGGAATGAAGAACAATTATGCATACATACATATGATATACATGAATTATCATACAGCATACTGACCCCGAGGAAAGCGAAGTCACCTCGTGCTTTGTGTTTTGTGTCTATCATCCTTGGGCTTATCTCACACTTGGGGGCTAAATCCTTGCGATAACGTGCTCCTTTCCTTTCTCATTTATTATATGTATCACTACCTTAAAGCAATCACCCCCGGTGAGGCGTGTGCGATCGCTTTAACGTAGGGGGGCATACATCCCGTTCATATCTTTTCAAGATACTTAAAAATTTCTTGACAAAATTAGCTTTGTCTTGAAAATTTTTGATATCTTTCTTGCATGACTCATAGTGAGGGAACCTTACTACTGACAGTCATGGTTCTCCCTCGTGATCTTCCCTTTTACTTTGTCAATCGAAGTCGTAAGATCCTTAGTCCACTGGGGGCTTGGTGTATCTTGCCTCCTTGACGTGGTGAAAGTCTTTAAATATTGTTTCCTTGTACTTTACCGGAAGTATGAGCATACGCTTATACTCCCGCTAAAGTGGGGGCTAAATGTAGCTTCCTAAAATTGTGACACTTGCAATTTCGACCGCATTTGGGTCTTCACGATGGCGACGCAACACTAAACCTGAATGGAGACCCCGAAACTTGCTCATGACATCAAAAACTGCATTTTTCCAGCACCCTGGCCTGATCCTCCTTGCACCTTGCTGTCCCGGGAGGTGGGACCAGAGTGCCCAGTGCCTTGGTCCTTCAGGAACAGGGCGCCCAGCGCCCTGGTCCCCCAGGACCATGGTGCCCAGCGCCCTGGTCCCTGGCCCTATTTTGGGCCCGGTGTCCTATGGGACTTTGGGCCTTTTTGTTTGCAAATTGGAAAATAACATTTCCTGGTCGGCCTAAGGTCGGGAAAATCAGTCTTTTAACCCTAATTGGCAAGTATAAAAACTACTTTTCCTCTCCCATTTTGGTAGATGGAAGGAAGGAGGACATAAGTGTACAAGACGTGGAAACGATATTCAAACATTCAAGCATTCCTTCAAGCAATTGATCATTCTAAGTCTCCATTCAAGGCTAGGTGTTGCATTCAAGACAAGGATTCCACCATTGAAGAGGAGATCACATACTACAACATACGACAACATCTATACCTTCGCATATAAGGATACAAACATCCTTACAACAAGGTATTAGTACTTGTTTTACATTACATTTACAAGCATTTCTCATTTCTTGGTTAATTCCAAAACCGGGGTTTGACCTAAGGGCAAACCCCTAATCCCTAACCCCCCAATCGTTTTCGCTTTTCTGTGTGTAGGTTGCAGGTACGCGGCTAAAATTGGAGATCTGGAATCCTTGTGCAGAGATGAACAGATCCCCCTTCGTTTCGCGGATTTTTCGGAGGACCGTGTGCACACCGGGCACCATCGTCCCGTCAATTTTCGCTCAAATTTGCAGGACAGCACCGTCTTGACATTTTACTGCTAATTCCAGGTCCGCAGCTTCATTTCATATCCCTATCTCTATTTATAAAGTGAATCTTTCCTACTTTACATGCATTCTTAGTTCAATCATTCTATCTACATTTCTTTACAAAAGAGGGTATCCTTGCTATCACAACCCTTGAAACTCATTTAGAATCCAATCTTGCATTGTGTGGGATTGGATCTTGTGGGTTTCAACCCCTCTTTTGAATGTAAAGTCTCTCCTAAGTGAAAACCATCAACCCTAGTGACTCTCCCTTCTCTCTCCTTGGAGTTGGGGAGGGGAGAACAACTAGGGTTCGATTTTTCCGCTTTACAGGTTCCAATTATATTTTTATCTTTAGGCCGAGGAACTAATGTCCAAGTGTTATTCTTCTCAATTTGCTCTAATTCTTCTTCCATAGCTTTAATCCAATGTTTATCTTCACATGCCTCATTAATTAATGATGGTTCAATTTGAGAAATAAGACATACCTCTTCATTTTCTAGTCTTCCTCTTGTCATAACTCCCTTATACTTGTTTCCAATTAACTAATCTTCAGAGTGATTCAGTCTTACATACCGGGGTGTCTTCGTTTGTTGTTGTTCCTCAGTTACTGTGGAATTTTCAGATGATACTAGTGTAACTGGATCTTCATTCTGTATCGGTGGGTTCAATGTAGGTTCATTCATTAGAATCTCTGATGCTGGTTCAAAATCTATATACCTTGAAGTTCCTCTGAATTGTTCATCAATCTTCACATTTGTACTCTCAACAATTTTCTGCAATCTTTTGTTAAAACATCTATATGCCTTACTCTTAGACGAATAACCAAAAAATATTCCTTCATCACTTCTAGGATCAAATTTCCCAATATACTCATCTCTTCTAATATAGCATTTACTTCCAAATATTCTGAAATATTTAAGAGTAGGAGTAATACCAAACCATAGTTCATGAGGGGTCTTATTGGTTTCACCTTTGATGTGAACTTTGTTGAATGTGTAGACCGCTGTACTTACTGCCTCTCTCCAATACACATGGGGTAGATTTTCTTCTGATAACATACTTCTTGCTGCATCCAAGATAGTTCTATTTTTCCTTTCAAAAACTCCATTCTGCTGTGGTGTTTGAGGTGCTGATAGCTGTCTTCTGATTCCACTCACTTCACAGAATGCATTAAATTCCTTAGATGTAAATTCTCCTCCTTGATCTGATCTTAGACATTTGATTTTCTTACTGGTTTCATTTTCTACCATTGCTTTGAACAGTTGGAACTTTCCAAGTGCTTCTGATTTTTCTCTGAGAAAAGTAACCCAACACATTCTAGAGTAGTCATCAATGATTAGCATGAAATATCTATCACCTTGCAAACTTTTAGTTTTAGTTGGACCACATAAATCAGTATGGATTAAGTCAAGAGCATTATTTGATTTTTCTAGAATACTTTTAAAAGTAGCTCCAACTTGTTTTCCAGATTGACATTCCTTATATACTGTATTGTGAGGTTTGACAATTTTAGGTAAATCTCTAACTGCCTTAGTAGTACTGATTTTTACCATGCAATCAAAGTTTACATGACAAAATCTCTTATGCCATAGCCAACTTTCATCAATATGTGCAATCAAGCATGTCTTTTCATTGCTATTCAAATGAAAGATATTACCTCTAGTTTGATTACCGGTTGTAATTTCCAAACTAGTTCTATTCATGATTTTGCATTTTCCATTTTTGAATTGTAAGTGAAATCCTTTTTCAACTAATTGACCAACACTTAAAAGATTATTCTTTAAACCTTCAACATAGTAAACATTGTCAGTATTGTGCTTACCATCAAGAGATATTGTACCTTTACCTTTGATCAGACAAGCTTTATCATCTCCAAATCTCACTAAGCCTCCATTATATTCTTGAAAGTTCAAGAATTTACTTTTATCTCCAGTCATATGATGTGAGCATCCTGAATCAATGATCCATTCATCCTTTACTTCAACTTTAGCTGCAAGGGCCTGCTCTACCAGTTGAATGGTAGGTGCTAGTTGATCTTCTATTATAGCAATAAAAACCCATCCATTGTCTGTCGGATCCTCATCAGAATCATCAGTCACTCCTTCATCAGCAAGATAACAAGATTTGTCTGTATTCTTCTTAAATCTGTATCTCTGATATTCAGGGTTAGGCTTGTATGTTCTTCTAGCTTCTTCTCTTAGTCTAGCATGTCTATCAGGGCATCTAGAAGCCATATGACTGATCTTATTATAGTTAAAGCATTTAAAGGGTGCTTTACCTTCATACTTACTTCCAACTGGACCTTTAGGCATTTTCCTTGCAAATAGTGCTTCAAGTTCTTCAAGTTCTTCAAGTTCTTCATTTTCTCTCCTGCTTTCCTCAAGTTCTCTTTCATAAAAGGCTTTCCAATCAGATTTGTCAAATGATGGTGCAGATGATGTTGATGCTTTGAAAGCTAAATCTGTCTTTATAATAGCAACAAGACTAAATTCCTCAATTTCAAAAGCCGAGAGTTTTCCAATCAATGTATCCCTAGTTACTGATGTATTAGGCATTGTTCTTAACTCATTTATAGTAGTAACCTTAATTTTATATGCCAATGGCAATCCTCTTAAAACTTTCAAAACAATTTCATCTTCACTTAAGGTTCCTCCACAACATTTAATACCCAAAAAAATTTCATTAACTCTTTCCATAAAAGCAGAAATCGTTTCATCTTCTTCCATTTTCAGATTTTCATACTTGACCCAGAAGCTTTCAAGTTTTGCAATTTTGACTATGGAATCTCCTTCATTCAGTGTTTCCAAATGATCCCAAATAGCTTTAATAGTGGATCTATCTGATAATCCCATGTTTTGTTGATCTGTTAATGTGCTCAAAAGTGCTTCTCTTGCTTTGCAATCATTTTCCTCATCTTTAGCCAAGTTTGGTGGATTAGGCTGACTGGTTGTAGGAGTTGTATAGCCATTCTTTGTAACATCCCAGATGTCCTTTCCAATGCAATTCAGATGTGTCTCCATTCTGATCTTCCATATGCCATAGTTGGTTCCATCAAGTTTAGGACTGTCCTTCCTGAAATAGTTAGTAGACATTGGATCTCCTCAAGCTGTTAAACTTCTTCAAAAGAGGACTAGGCTCTGATACCAATTGTTCGGTCCTAGAGGCAACTGAGAGGGGGGGGGGGGGGGGGAATCAGTTTTTAAATAAATTCAAACCAAAACAACTTAACCAACTTATTGCTTAATATTGGTAAACTAGTCTTTTATACCGGTAGACAATTTTATCAGTTAATTGCAATACCGGTAAATATTAATGCATGAAACAAAAGGACAAAGTCATCCACAACACATAACAATAATATTTATATGTGGAAACCCTGTAAGGGGAAAAACCATGGTGGGAAACCTTACCCACAATCAGATGATACTACTGCAGATAGTAAGTGTATACAAATGGGGTTTGCACATGCAGAAAGGCCAAGCACCTAGAGCTCACTACTCAAACACAAAATAGGAGTCACACTGACTACAATTGGATGGTTAAATCCAATAAGGATGTATTTCTCAAAATAGCATCTTCATATGCTAGATTCAGTACCGATGTAGTTCTAATATGCTTTCACAAAAACCTTGTTTCACCTTCAAATAATGTCTGCGTGTATAGCTTTGCTTATTCTCACATATACCTTCACACAATTCTTCTTCGCATTCCACATCCGATCTTACAAATAAGATCTTACATTTATATCATAACCTAGGACCAATTTTAGTAGGTCATCTCTAAAGGATATTACAATAAAATCAATTTACAATTAAAACAATATTTGATGTAATAACCAATACAACATGTCGGCTTGATGCATTTACAACAATAATAAATCATTTCCATAGCGTGCCATGCTGATCTGGAAAAGATAATCCCACCGGTGTATAACCTGGACCTATTTGCCGGTAACAACAAATATGCTAATACGAATATGCCAATAAACAAATCTTAAAAATAAAATGTCCAAATGATGTCTTCGACATAACCAAGTGTTTTCCATGCCATTCCAAGTGTCGATGATCATTATATCTTGCCGGTGTACCAGATACTGGTGACTGTGCATGAGTCATTTGCTTGCCGGTGAATGTTGCTGATTCTCCAAAGTGCCAGAGTTGATAAGTGTTAGTAGGTGTTGACATCAATGACAAAACCATACCAAAATACCAACACTTATCCTCCTTCACCCTCCCTCTATTGATACAAGAGATCCGAATGCTCCACCGACCACTCTGCATAATCCCGTACCAGACCTTAATTCTCCTCCTCAGCATGGCCTTATTTTGGAAGGTGGCAATATCAGTTCTACCTCATTACAATAGGCTTCCAGGGATATGATCTTACCTATTGATCTACACGTTGACTCAGAAAGGTATCCAGTGGTTATGGAAGAATAGATTTCTGTAGAGCTCTGTTTCAAAAGTTTTTTTTATGTTGAAATACGATGGTGCCTTCAATGGATATTGGCACTTTTTGATTGTTAGGCTTCTGAAAGTTTTTGTAACTTATATTTGTTGGCATCACTTGGGTCTACTTGGTATCTTATGTTAATGATTGATTATCATCTTTGTAAATGAGTCATTGACCCTGTTTTGGGAATGACCCTTCACTTCTCCTAGCCTCGGTTTTTAGATTTTAGGTTTTAGGCTTTTCACTTTAGTTTTTTAGGTCTCTTTCTTGTCAAGTTGAGCTATAACCAGAGGTTTTATCCCCTGGCTCTTTCCTACCAGTATGCTCATCGAGCTAGGTTTTTTTGTATCATTTTTATATATATATATATATATATATATATATATATATATATATATATATATATATATATATATATATATATATATATATATATATATATATATATATATATATATATATATATATATATATATATATATATATATATATAAGTGGTCTTCCACTTTTGCAAAAAAACAAAAAAGTTACTTTGACTGATTTAATGCATTGTAAACAAGGTATTAAAGAAAAATTGACTAATTTTATTGGTAGATATAAGCATTTGTATTCTTAGATTTCTTTTCCTGTGCTTGGTCAAGACATTCAAAAGATTTTCATTGGTAATATAGACAAAGACATTAGGGATAAACTTCTTTTAACTGAGTTTACTTCCTGTTAGTAAATAGATTTGTCACTTCAAAATATTCTACTATGTGCCCAATGGAAGAGTGACAAAAAGTTCCCAATAGTTGGATAGATTGTTCGTTGAAACACAATCTTCCTCTGCGTTTGAGAGGGGCAACTCCCTCGTATGATAGGGGTATTTAGGATTTTTGTGTACTTTTAACCTGAAAGTACATAAAGGAGAAAACATAAAACTAAAAAGAAATAAAGATAGAAACCCCAACAATAGACATACGACCATCAACTGAGATTTCTCAACATTAGCAACAAATTACAAGGGGAGTTTTTAAGGTAGTATGCTTAGCCATGAGATGACGATAAAGAAGAATGACAAATCTCAACATACAGAGAGATAAGATACTTCAACACATTCAAACTAAGATACCAAAGGTTGCTTGTGCATCATCACATCAATTGTACAAATCACATATGCATAAAAAGACTACCAATTTGACATATGAGAAATCAGCAATGATAACACATGAATACATTTAGAACACACGCAATAAGACGTATTATTCATTATCCTTTTGGAAATATACAAGTCCAAAATCCTTTCTATACATAGTGCAAATCAAAATGTCATTACAAGTTTCTCCTAGAATTCCAGCAGAGTTTTCCCCTCAGTAAAAAGTCTCCCCCAACAATGCAAAAGCCCTATATTTATAGGATTCTAGGATAACTACCTTATAACCAACTTCAATCTTGGGTTAATAACTAACCCTTTTCTGCGTAAATTTCAATGAGTTAGTAACTTACACTTTTATGCGCAAAAGAAGTGAACTTTCTAACCTTTGGTTACAACAAGTGACATAAGTCACTTTTTACAAAAATAATTTCAAACCCACTACATTGAAGAAATAACTCATTGTTGATTTTGCCAAGGTGACCTCTATGTCTTTATCTAATCTACGAGTTGCTTTCTCATCAACAATTTGATCTTCAAACACAAGTGATTTGACTGCATCTATTGATCATCTTTTCCTCTTAGGAATGTGATGAATTTTTGAATGACGAGGCACTTGAATAGGACATCATTACTTTTCACATACTCGTCTTTGTTGTATCTAATCAACCATTTTTGATGGAATGTTTATCATTTCAAAATATATTTCATGTCGCTTACACTACTCCATGATCCCTTTGAGAAGAATCCTCACCTCTTCACTGAATGAAAAACCCATACCCATCAATACATTCTTTACATTGATGGCATCCCATGACTCATCATAAGTTGCAACTATTAACCTGTTTAATACATTGACTAGTGTCTTCTCCCATCTTGTAAGGGATTAAATGATGACATACTTTGTTATATTGATTTTTCAAAACTTTAAGTTATTTCTCAAGGGATGTAATTGTCATGACTTTGATCCTCGATCTATTCACTTTATGCCAAAATAGATATTGTAGTGTGAAGAAAAAAACAAATCTTACAATACACCCCATGAGAAGTATACATTACATCTCTTCATATCAATATCTCACAAAATTATTATTATGAGGACGGACATGGTGTACATTTTTATCTTCTAAAACCAAAGTAAGATGAATGCTCATTTCATATAGGAGGTTTTGCTCATTTTCTTGTGTAATTCCTTTGACTTCTCATACCAGGGCTTCATAGCCTGTCGTCTCTGCACAAGCGGGAGGGATACTAGTAAAGGTTGTGGAGTTTGGATTTAAACTTGCACATTGCATTTTCTTGAATGTCTCTGAGGCCTTTTCAGCAAACCCATTCTGTGCATATCCTGAGATCATCGCATTCCATGAGATCACATTTCTGTGAGACATTTAGTCAAGCAATTCACATGCTCTGTCTACACACTCAGATTATGATTTGAATTATACACACATGATTCCATATTAAACGTTTCACATGCATTGCATGTCTCAAGAACTTTGTAAGACATTTACTAGTAATCATTGCACCATGAAGTGATATCTCATTGAGACTTCCGCAAAATAGTTTTTGTACCTGTAAATGTGATCTAACACTGTGTTCTATGAGATGACATCTAATTGATGCATTCTGTCAATCAGTTCACATGCCATGTCTTAGCTTCCACTTTCTGCATTATACGTGGTGTTTTGTCAACCAATTACAACATTGGCTAAGCTTCCACGATTTGCGCCACGTCTTCCAGAGTAGTTGCAATGACAATATCTGGTGAAATCCCTCTATCTTTCATGCTCTAATAAAATTCATGACTGGGTGTGCCTATCCTGCAATCATTGCATTAAATGAGACCACATTTCTTTTAGGCATTTTTCCAAGCATTTCAGTTGCTTTGTGTATTCTCCATGATGCATGCATGTTTACCAAAACAACTGCAATTAAAACATCTACCATAATTCCTCATGTACGACTTATCCTCCACGGTGGACATACATTTTATCAAATGCTTAGTATGTTATGTCAAAATAGTCCACGTGCCAAAATGATGCTCTCATTATCTGCAATCATATATATATATAAGTAGTTGCAACTTCCCTCCTTTGTACTCTACGGTTTGATCTTATGTATATCTTGTGATCATTGCATGAAATGTGATCATCTTCTTTAATGCATTTAAACAAACAATTCATATGCGATGTCCGAGCCTTTCTATTATTGCATGTTACGTGGTATACTATCAAATACTCCACATTCTGCCTTGTTTTCTGTCAAACAAATAATGCACATTGTCTATGCATTTCAATCTGCATCCATGAGTACCAGAGTGGCTGCAATTATAACCATTCTTTAACAAATCGCATTCACTAATCATGGAATTTGGGTTTACACCTGCCAATACATCTCTTTGGAGCATTCTGTCAAATAGTTCACACGTTGTCTATGCCTTCACAATTTGCATATGGACTAGAAAAATTCCTTTATCCTCTGTGCCTTACTAAAAACCATGACTAGCTTGATGGCTTCCCTGTTGGCTTGCAGCAGAAAGATTGCCATTTTTGGATTGTAATGCACAGTTTTATCATACCTTTTCAGCTGCGAATTCCTTATCTTGTTCTCTGTGGATTCTCTTCTAAACCATACCACATTTATTTCAAGGCATTCGGTCGAACAACTCACATGCCATTAGTATGATTTTCTCATCACATATGCACACTTTAAACGCAGTATCATCATGGTGCTGGATGACATAAGCCGGTGAAGGAGAAGGGAGATTGCTTGTGAAGTTAATTGGGCATTAATTCTGTAGTCTCTGCTCACCGTGATGAGGTGACATCTCGTCAAGGCATTTTATCAGACAATTCACATGCCATTAGTATGTTCCTCATTCTGCATACAAACTGTCTGAAACATCATGTGGTGTACTTCTTTTTGCTCCCATGGTTTACATGAATATCAAATTCAAATATTTGACAAAAAAAATTGTATCTTCAATATGGTTTGAAGCTCCCATTAGTGAAGATGTGGATGAGTCTTGACTGAATATTTTCCACTTGCATCTGCTGCAATGTTTTAAAAAATGCTTCAACGAACTATCCTTTATGCTATGGTGAGTGTCAATGTCATGTTCCAAAGATCCCTTGTTGCATAGGCTATGATGATGGGGTAAAAAACCTGACCAATTACAAACATCTGCAATTACATCCAACACAGATTCAAAACCTGGAACTTGAAGCTCTTTCCTTTTTTTTATTCTTTTCTTTTTGATGAAATTTATAAGAGGTTAAGAATGCTAAAAAACTGAGCATTTCTAACCCTCTTGATAAAGTGGGGCCCACGAGGTTAAGAAATGAGGTTAGAAATATGGGTTAGGAATGCTAAAAAACTGAGCATTTCTAACCTTCTTGGCAAAAGGTTAAGAATGCTCAAAAAGTGAGCATTTCTAACCTTCTGCTTCAAAGACTTTGATTTTGACCTCGAAAACCATTGATCACGGAGGGGAATCAAGGAAGAATGCAAATGATGTTTTTAGACAACTTTTTATCGCAAATGACCAGACATATTAAAATCATTTAAAATATTAAATTATTATTTGAGAAATAATTTAAATATTTTATATTTATTGCTTTGGCTGGAGAAAAATGACATAACTTTGAAACGGTAGGGAGTTAGGTCCTGAAATTTGAAACACACATCAATGGTAGGGAAATAGGCCCACACAATTATTTACACCTCATGAAAAATCCTAGGATGAGATAGCTTAATCATTTTGGGGCAACATACAACAAAAATTGAAAGTTTAAAATATGACAAAGTATGAAGTGGGATCAAGTGAAAGTTGTCCATGTGATATAAAATGATGCTTAGATCTTGACTGTCAACTGATTTCCCTAAATTTGTGGTAATTTTCAAAATTCTTCCATTTTTCATATTTTGACTAGTAATGACCTTGGACAACGCGCTCATTTCTTATGCATACACACTCATTGGATCTTTACTCGACATTGAGACTAATTTGAAGTTCAATTTTAAAGGTATGCCAAATATGAGGGCAACACTTCCTTTCTGCATTTGTGCGCAATACTTTACAATTATCATCTGACTGTGAGTCGATTGGAACAATCATCTCATTCCATGGCTCTGAGTGATAAGGGTGATAGTTCTCAATAACCATTTGTGAAGTTCAAAACAAACAAAGGATTCATCAAATTCAATGACAACAACAACAACAATCAATTCATAGGTGCTACAGGTGTGCCTCCTTTGTCTAAATTCTTTAAAAGAGAAAAAGAGTTTACTCCTTTGAATGAATCTTTGCATAGAATTATGTCTCAATTAATACAAAAGAATGTGTTGAAACTTACCTAAATCAAACCAATTGATCCATCTAAAACAACTTCCCCTTATTTTGATGCTAAATCTTTTTGTCAATATCATCGTCAGCCTGATCATGATACTGAGAAGTGTTTTTCATTGATATGTAAGATTCAAGAATTTATTAATAACAACACTATATTTGTGGCAGGTGTGAATGATAAAGGAAACAAATCCGTAGCTCCTCCTAATCAAAACCTTCAAACCTTCAAACCTTCACCGATCCTTTATCATCCCATCCCACTAATGTAATTGAGACAGAACATCTTTCTTTCTCTCCCAATGATGTGATCCTTCAAACTAATAACATGGTGAACCTTGTAGACCAATAAGAGCCTCCTAAAGATCATAAAATGTGATCCTAATGAGACCATTAAGGCACTCGATGGCCCATTACACATAAGTGAAAAAATCAAAGGTATACTCACTAGAGGAGTCCTTATTGATCCTTCTTGCATGGTTAATGTGATAACTGAAGAATTTCTTTATACTTTGCAATTGCATCAAGTGATATATGATGATACTGATGTGATAGTTAAAGTTTTTGATGGCTTCTCTTGTCCTACTATTGGTTCTATAACACTTCCTATTGATGTTGGCACTAAATGCTTAGATGTTCAATTTGCTATCATTCCTACATCCGATCAAATTTGTGTGAAGTAGGGACATACTTGGCTCTCTTCCATGAAAGCGATCACTTCTACTATTCATAAGTGTTTGGAATTTCCTCATAATGGTGAAATCATAACTGTAGACACCTAAAATTAATATGTAATTAATTGAAGCCTTCCAACATAATTAATTGACTTAATTGTGTTATCCTTATTCTTATTAGTGCTAATTAAATCTAATTTAATTAATTCTATCACTATTGTCCAATAATTAATTTATAAAATAAATTAATTATTCCACTATTCTTTTGAAGTCCCCTCCAATAATTATTTCCTCTAAACCCACTCAGTTAATTAATTCTAATTAATTAACCTAGTCATGTGATTCCTACAAATCACTTTTCCTAATCCCACTCAACCTAATTAATCTTTCTAGAATCTCTCATAATCATGCTTATCATTATCCCTCAATTTTTAATTCCAACTCATGTCACATCGTTGAGTCTCTCAAAGAAATTCAAATTTCTTTGAATCCCTCAATGCATCCTTATTTTGGAATTTTTAATTCCTCATGTTTGAAATTCAAATTTCTTTCCCCTTTTCCCAAGGAATTTTATTTTCCCAAAGCACCCTTGATCCATGCCTTCTATCTCAAATCAATCTGAACCCTCCATAAGGAAATCAATCTTGGCCCTCTCTTGGCCTCCTCCAGCCTATAAATTGGAGCCTCTTCTCCTCACAAAAGATCCATGGATCTTCTTCATAGCATCCTCATTCTTCTTCTATCCTCTTCTATCTTTTATTATCATGCCATCATAATGTCTTCAGGATCCTCTATCCAATCCTCTTCTAATCCAAATATTGATCCAACAATCTTGTTGAAGCAAAGGAGAGCCAGCCACATCAAACAATCTAGGAGAAAATCAACATCAAGTTGGAGGAATTTGGGCGCACTTCAACTTCATCCAAGCTCCATTGAGGAAGAAGGTGAAAGAAAGGTATAATTGGGTTTTATTGCATTCTTTGTGTTTCATGCATTATTGCTTGTTTATTTGCAATCTAACCCTCTTATTATCCTTCCAAAGATTTTCCCCCTCTTCAATAACTATTAATCATAGCATATTTCAACCTACAATGAGGCGTGGAGATGTTTGTATTGATTATTTTTGGTTTGAAAAATTCAAGCCTCTTGAACCTAGAAGTGATACTCTTTTTAGATCATATAAAAAATGAAAAAATGAAATGATTTTATCCTTGAGTAAACCTAGAAATCCAACACTTAGCATTCCTCCTAATGATCATATACCCCTTCTTGAGGATAAGCTTGTTCTTCCTCCTAAGGAAAGAAATAATCTTCTTCCCAAAGAGGCATCTATTCCTTCTCCTAAAGAGAAGAGTATCCTCTCACCCAAGAAAATAGATATTCCTCTTCCTAACAAAGAATCTATTCCTTCTCCTATGGATGAGTCTCCTCTTCCTCCCAAAGGTAGAAAAACTCTTCCTCCTAAACAATAAACTATCCCTCTTAAGGTCAGACCTATCCCTCCTCCTCATGATGGACCCAGTCTCCTTCCTACACCTCCTATTCCTCCTTTATATGGTGCGGTTCCTCCTCCTTCATCTTATAGAGAGAAGTGATCGACCTCTCCTATTGCCCAACCTAAAAGACCTCAACCCTTTCATCCTTCCTTAAAAGAAGAGACAAAACCTATACCTACTAAACCTAACCCTCCTCAACCTTCAATCAAGACTAGACGAAACCGTTGCATGAGAGAACGCCGACGAAGACGTCATGCTAGAGCTCATGAAGTTTCTTCCCAAACCATTTCTTCTCCTAAAACACCAACAATTGACATGATTCCATTTTCTCCTAAGCATGATGTTCAACCTAATTCTCTAAGACTCAATATGCTTAAAACAAATGATGGTTCAAGTTCTATTCCTATTAGAACTCCTATTCTTATTAATCTTGATGAAGAAATAGGTGAAAATATTCTTAATGATGAAAATTTTAATCCTAATTGTATGCTTAGATTGTGGTACCTACATGAGAGAGGCAAACAACACAAACACACCAATGGGACATTATGTTAGAGATCAAAAATCATTAAAACAAACAAATGAAATAAAGATCTTAAGCACGTCTCATTGTTCTCTATCTCCAAGGATCCTTCAAATCAAGGTGGGTCTTAGCATGGAAGAGCACTTGATCTATAGGATGACTATCAAAAGAATGATGGATATGTGATGATTCTAAGATCTAAATGGAAATGCAACTAAGATCTTAGTGAAATGCTAATATGAGATAATGAAGATGAAATGCAAAACTAGATGATTAAGATTTATATGAGTTCCAAAGTGAAAGCTAAGATGATACTAGATGAGTTAATTAACTAAGAAAAGATATGCATCTAAGCTAAATGAAACTAAAATGTTTATGATATGGATGCTTGATATTTAAGAGAGCTCCTTAACCTGCAATGTGACTATAATTTAGATGCACAAAAGACTTGATATTGAGAATGAAGAATTTGAGCTCTATTTATAGGGCAAATAGGGCAATGGATTGCTAAGATTGAATAATCTCAACAAGGGCTAGGATTGAAAGTTATCAATCCATGTGAGGGATTCAGTCCAATCTCAAGTTGACAAATGTCACCTTGAGAGGGCTTGAGAGGAGATGCAAGAAGAATTAAATGCCTGAGAAGACATGAAGGTTACCTTAGGAGGTAAGGGTTAAGGTTAGGTTAGAGTTATCCATTGGATAAAACTTTTACCCAAGGGGTAAAGTCTTGTGCAAGAGTTAATAGGATAACTAGGGTCAAAGCCATTAGTTCTTGATGAGACCCTTGGGTTAGATGAGGGTTAAGTTAGAGAGAAAGTCTCTAACCATGAGGGGAAGGTTGAGTTAACCATTAATGGTTAGGAAGACTTTGGGGACAAATTTGTAAGAGTCCTTCCAAATTTGGGGAACTCAACAAGTTAGCTTGTTGAAGGAAATAAAGTCTTTAATGCATTTAGAAGACTTTCTTCCAAATTTGAGAAGTGACCTCCTCAAATTTAGGGAAAGGACATGATTAGAGGGATTAGGCTGATTAAAAGGGTTTAGAAGAATCTAGAAGGCTCTAGAAGAGGTTAAGGAGGCAAGTGGGAGATGTAGGATTTTGCAAGTGGGTGAGGAAAAAAGAATTTAATGAAAATAAAATTAATTAATTTTAATTTTGGTTGCAACTTGCATTTGATATATTAAATAAACATTGATTTATTTAAATGTGATTTTGCAAGTGGGTGGTTTTAATTAATTGTAAATTTAATTTTAAAATGGCTATGAGGGGAATTTTAATTAAATGTGAATTTAATTAAAAATGGCTAAAGGGGGATTTTAATTAAATGTGAATTTAATTAAATGGCTAGGAGGGGGATTTTAATTAAATACGAATTTAATTAAATGACTAGGAGGGGGATTTTAATTAAATGTGAATTTAATTAAAAATGGTTTAGAGGGGGATTATAATTAAATGTGAATTTAATTAAATGGCTAGGAGGGAGATTTTAATTAAATGTGAATTTAATTAAATGTCTAGGAGGGGGATTTTAATTAAATGTGAATTTAATTAAATGGCTAGGAGGGGAATTTTAATTAAATGTGAATTTAATTAAATGGCTAGGATAGAAGAAGGAAAATATTAATGAAATCTTTAATTTGATTAATAGGCTAATTTAGAAGAATAGGGATATTAATTAAATCCTAGTTTAATTAATTGGAAGAAATAGGGATAATTAAATGAGTAAAATTCACTTAATTTGTTGTGCAACTTTTAGGTGTCTACATTTTGCCCCTCTTTGAGTTAACGTGTGACCACATGTTGATTCAAAGAAAAACTCTCAATTTGTCATATTTTTTGATATGACGTTATCGCCAAATTCATCGATATGATGCCCTAGATATGAAGATGGTGTCGATATGAGACTGATATGAAATTGATGTGGAGATTTGATATGATAATGCCCCCTCAGGAGATAGTTCGTGCTTAAGGCATGAATGATCTCTCGAAAGAAGAGGAATGTTGTTTAAAAGATAGAAGAGTGGATAGTTGATGACATGCATGGGTTTAATAAGATTGATAAGATTGATCAAATTGAGATGAAGTCTGGTTTTAGGAATGACACTTCTTGTATAAGATAAAGATGATCAAAACGTCTGGTTTCAGGAACGATATATCCTGTATAAGATCTGATCAAAACGTCTGGTTTCAGGAAAGATACATCTTGTATAAGACATGATATAATGGATCAAATGAAATAGATTAATAGAATTGATAAGATTGGGATCAAGTTTGGTTTCAAGAATGACACCTCCTGTATAAGACAAAGATGATCAAAATGCCTAGTTTTAGAATGATATATCTTGTATAAGACTTGACCAAACGTTTGGTTTTAGGAAAGATACATCCTGTATAAGACATGTTGAAGTTTATTTTGATAGATGGATGATGAAGATATGAAAGTGAAGAAATATTCCATGCTGATGTGATAGATATGCATGTGATGGATGCAATGATGAATGTGACTAGATGATGACGAGATGTATCTAAAAAATGAGATGTATGAAATGATAATGTGAGATGTATCTTAAAAATGAGATGTATGAAATGTAATGATAATGTTAACTAATGTAATGAATGTAACTATATGCAAGATTTTAACATGGTCTAAATGATAATGATAATGCAAACTTAATATGATAATGAGAATTCACCTAATGATTTATTGCAACCCAATGTAAAGTGAAAATGACAATGATATGCAATCTAATGCAAGATTAACATGTTATGACATTAATGATCCTAAAATGATATGCAAGCTAATGCAAGAGTAACATGATAATGATATTATAATAATGCAAGATGAACATGAAATGATATGCAACCTAATGCAAGATTAAGATGATAATGATGTGCAACTAATGCCGAGCCTAATATGCATTCTCGTTCTCAATGTTGCCATTTGTTTTGATCAAAGTGCCAGTGCTTCCTTTATTTTCATCATCGGGTCTTGATTTGTTGAAAGTTGATACAAGCATCATGGTATAATTGAACCATAACGGCCTGAGTATAAATTACATGGATTTTGATATTGCAAGATGACACAAGCGTCGAGGTATAATTAAACCAAGATGACCTGAGTGTTGCTTGCGTAAAACAGAGAAGAGTTAACCTTTGTCCCATACAAATTAGAAATGTCTTTAGTGATATGTTACCTGATCACGTCGTAAGACAAATTTTCATAATATAAGGATTCACTCCCAAACAACAGACAAAGAAAATATCACATTCCTTCCTTGCTTCTCTAGTCATGAGACATCCCTGAGTTTCTTAGGAGATATGATAAGAAAAAATTAACAACCATAAGTAAGCATGCATGCTATTGGAAATATATTCTTGTCAAGTAAAACATCTTGTAAATAGATATTTTGTTCAATTCCAATAAGTTCAATTCCATGATATCTAGTCTTTTTTCATTGCCGTTGTCATTTGTTGGTTGTTCTGATCCTTATTGTCTTGCTACGTGTTTGTTCTGATGTTGAAAACCCTCAAGGTGAAATGCCCCTAGTGAGGTCAGGATTTTGCCCTTTGCTATTGATACTACTTTGATATGGATATGTACACTGATCGCCAAGCCATGGTGGGATATGATTTAGATTATTGGGGACAGTGACTATGCTAAGTATGTCCAGGATGATGTGGCATGTATAAGTGTTTGGTGGTGACTATGGGCTTAGATTAGATGAATCAAAGATATGATACAAGTACCAATAAATTAAGGAGCCATTCTCCCACAAGTGGTGCTTGTTGCCAAGTTTTCACCACTTATTTTTATTGCCCTTTTTTAATTTGTTTTTCATTTTTTTTTGTATTTTTCTGATTTATTTTTTGTGTGTGTGTCTGAGGCCCTTCAAAGATACTTGAAGAGATGGGATTTCTACCTCAAGAGGTATAATTGCTTCTGAACCATACACCAATGAATATGATATAGCCCCTGTAGGTGTGCAGATACTCATTCTACAGGCCCAAAGTGCCAGATTGAGTTGTACATGCCAATCCTTGCCAACATCATTCACTGTTTTTTTGAGGATTTTCTAGGATTATTTTCTTTGATGCTTCTGCTTGGTCATGTTGACATTATACACTCAGATGAGAATGGTTGATGTTGTCATTGATGGAAACCAATTGGTAACAGGGTTCAAAGGTTCTATCGGCAACAAACTTCACCTACTGGCACCGACAGTCACTATAAGGTTATTCACACCGACATCCAGTTACACCGACAACAGATTATATCGACAGTCCAAGCCGACTTGGAAATAATATTGTTTATGCGAATTGTATTGTAATGTAATATTATATTTGTATAGCCGACATGATGTATTGTAAAGACTCATATATGTATGAGATCTTGTAGGTCATTTGAATTGTGTGAGAGTATTTACGTAGGTATGCATGTAAGTGGTATATGAAAGCGAATAATTGTATATGCATTTTGATGTATTTATGTTAAGAGAAAATAAGAAGCAGAGAAAATCGAAGCAAGGTTTGGGAAAAGGTATTAGACAAAACTTAAACCGGTAGTGAATGCAGCATTGTAGATGCTATTTTGAGCAGTAAATTGTTATTGGATTTAACCATCCAATTGTGTAGTGAGTGAGACTCCAGTTTTGTATTGAGCAGTGAGCTCTAGGTAGTTGGCCTTCCTACATGTGTAGGCCCCTATTGTACTGAGTAATATTTATTCATATTGACTAGTGAGTAAATATTATGGGTCACAAATCCCACCGAGGGTTTTCCCTTATCGGGTTTCCTTGCCAAAAATATATGTGTTATGGTGTACATTGATGCTTATTCTTTTGTTTCTTTTTACTGTATTATTATTTGCTTACCGGTATATTAATTTGGGTTGTAAAGTTGCACATAAGTTTAAATCTTTCATCAACCAGTTAGACACTGATTCAGCCCCCCCTATCAGTGTCTTTGGGACTAACCAAATATCTAACAATTAGTATCAGAGTCTAGTCCTCTATTTGCAGAAGCCTAACAACTTGAGGAAGATTCTGAAATAGGTACCGATGGAAAGTTTGAGACAACAGTTGGAAGGAGCTCTTGAAGATTTTGATGCAGAAAAATTGAAGAATATCAAAATGGAAGATGAACTCAGAACTTCTCAGGAATTTATCAAAGCACTTCAAGATAACCTGGTTATAGAAAAGAATAAGAGAAAAGAATTACATGTGCAACTTCAAAGCCAAGATGATGAAGAAAAAGAAACTCTCAGAGATATTGCAGAGAAACTGAGACAAGAGAACAATAACATGAGGAATGAGATGCAAGATTTAACCATGAGACTATGTAAGGATATTGAAGATAGAAAGAGGAATGAAGAAGATTTGGCCAGAAGACTTAATGAAAGATCAGATGAATCTCTAAGGCTTAGTTATGAAAATGAAATTCTTAAAACAGATTTGATTCACATGCAACATGACAAAGAGGAACTTATGAGACAAGCTAGTACTCTAGAAAGTGAGTTGCTCACTGCAAATGAATACAAAGACAAATTCAAGAATAGTTCAGACAAGCTTGATGATATGCTGAAAAGTAAAAAACTTGATGGAGAAACAGTTGGACTTGGATTTGAACATGGAGAAAGTTCTGGAACTACAAACAATCATGATCATAACAAATTGGTAAGACAACCTAATGCTTATAAATTCAATGGCAAATGTTTTAATTGCAACAAATTTGGTCCTAGAGAAAATCAGTGTAGATTTAGGAATAATCAGAATACAAACTCATCCACCTGTCAATGTTCCAAATCCAATAAAAATGGTCATAACTCAGACAATTATAGAATGAATGTGAAATGCTATGTTTGTAGTAGATTTGGACATCTATCTAATCAATGTAGAACTCAAACCAGTCAAGGTTATGGAAAAACTATTCAAAGAAACAATGTAACCTATTATGCATGCAACAAGATTGGGCATATTGCAAGATTTTGCAGAAGCAAGAATGTACCGACAAACAACAGAGGATCTAATGACAAAGGCAAAGAAAAGGTAAATGAAATCAAGCAAGAATTCACTAAACAATGGATCATGAAGAGAGATAAGAGGAATGATGAATCTATCTCTCTACCGACAGAACAAAGTAATCTTGCACCGACAGGAGATTCTTCATCTAACTAAGGAATAATCCTTAGGGGTAAGACAACTAATTGAAGATCATGCATTTACCCTCAATCGGTGGTAAGAAGTCACAATTCTTCTTTACCGACACATATGTTGGAAATTCACTTCACCGGTGAAGCATTTAATGTGGTTGTAAGTTAACTTTTTGGTTATAAAGCACTTGAATTTCTCATTTCAACTTACCAAAGAATTCAAGCATTCAAAGAGCACAGGGTTGAGCACTAGCATTCAAGAAGCAAAGCAACAAGGTTTTTCAGAGCATCCAAGGTTTTCAGTAAAAGGTATTTATCTTACGAAATGGCTTCTTCATCTTCTGCTCCCGAATTCATTGCAAACCCTACTATTGTGGAAAATGTCAAGCGTCCTAGACTAGTCTTTAAAATCATCCCTAAGATAGTTAAGTTAGATGACTCCATTGGTGCATTTTTTGAAAATTCTGAAGGGAGTCGCATTTGTTGAAGACCCTAGGGCATACATTCACTGTAACATCAAAGATTTAGGGTCTGAGGATTTAAGAAACATGTCCATGAATGTTATCATTCACAACCAAGGTATAGTCAAACTGGAACACAAGGTTATTAAAGATTTAGGGTTCACTAACATCCTTCACATGCTGGAATTCTTAAATGAGATTGTCCGTTATGTTCTTAGTAGAGTTCACGGTGAATATTTGTGGTTAGATTTAGTTTTCAAAATCACTAAGGAAACAATTAAGGTTGTTTATTGGTTTACCTTCTACTGGCACTAGGCTTGAGAAGAAAAATAAAATTCCAAACAAAGAGGTTATGAACTTAACCAGAGCTATATTTGACAACAGATCACTTAGGGTTAGTGATATAACTGACAACAATATTAAATATGCTAGTATGGTTATTGGATACAAAGTTGCTCATACTAATAGGCTGAATTCTGTTTCAAGTTTATGCATTCATAGTGCCTATGAGATGATTATGAATAATGCTAAAATTGACATCTGTGAATGGTTGAAAGATAAACTATTAGAAAATTTAAGCAAGATCAAAGGTGACAAGAAGGGAACTTTCAAATTTGGGAATTTGATTGTATGCTTAATGCTATATTTCTCAAAGGAGATTCCCGGTATTGGACACAAGTACTTTGCATATGATATTTCTGTTGAAAAATAGATTAAGGAGGCAATTACTGGCATAGGCTCAGATAGTGACAAATTGGTAAAAGAGTATTTCAATAACTTTCAAGCAAAAATGAGGCAAAGGGAATGGATCCCTCAGAGCATTGTAGACAAATATGACAAACATATATGCTTTGTTGTGAAAAGATATGAAGTATGGATGGGGGCAGTTAGACCTAGAACTTTCTAGATAACAAAGATGGGTTATGAAGTGGACTCACACATCTTGGAATCTTATACCAAGATACTACTAGATGCTCCACTGGAACCCATTGAGAAGATCTTTGGCAATCCTAAAATTATAGAGAGTGATGTTTCTATGTAGAAACAGAGGAAGAAAAGAGAAAAAGAAATAGAAGATGCTTCGAAGTTTGTAGAAGTTCTTAAGAAGGGATTGTTGAAACTAGATCCAATGAAAGGTGTTGCTGATCAAGAAAGAAAATCAGAACAACAACCGGTAGCACATATTGTTGGCAATATTACATTATAAGGATATTGAGAAGGTTGTTGATGATTATGGACATAACTGATTAAAGATGTTTTACTGTCTTGATATTATTATTTTGTCATTGATGTCAAGAAATTGATTTTCTAATTCAGTATGATGTTGCCATATCTTAAGAAATATGATATGAAGATTATAAAGAAGTCAGTAAAGACACAGGAAAGAATATGATGGATAAGGGGATAAGTTATTCAATGGGAAACTCTATTGAGTTAGACAATGATGAGATCTTGATGTTTTAGATTGTTTTAACATCATACATATGTTGTAAAATGTAAAGGTTAATACTATACAATGTTATCAAGCAAAGAACCTAGTCGATAAACCCTAAGGAACCTAGTCGGTAAACCCTAAGGTTATCACAGTCGGTTAATGAAGACAGAATGTCTACCGAGTGAAGTTTAGTATTCACCGAGTTGTAACTGAGCTATAAAAGAATGCATTAAATGTTTACATGTGATATTTAATGAAAGATGCTGATGAGCTAGAGCGGATCAATGATTGGTAAGCCGTAGAAGAAGTTTGTTAACAAATCTAAGGCAATGGAAAGTCGGCAAGAAGATCTACAACTCAGATTGAACCGCATTACCCTAACACAAGTTCCAAGGTGAATGTGCAAGTTCCAAGGCAGGGTAAAACATTTTTCAGATCGAAAGATACAATGAATTTGGACAAGATTGAAGATCTGATGGCTATGATTGAACATTAGAGATGTGATCAAGGAGATTAAGCGGTTAGAAGATTGTTTATAAGTAGGAAACTGTTGATAAACAATGTATGTGGGCAAGTGTATGCACAGGGATGCTACATAGTGATTACTGGGCAAAAAAGTTTGAAGACCTGTTATAATAACAGAGTATTGATGCCCAACAGGTAGACAAGATTAATTCTATGTCTAGATTGTATTGAACAAATAGGAATCTGGTTTAACATTTTAGATGTGAAGTTGCAGATAGATTGTATTACTGTTATTTTGTGAAAGTGACAGGAAATCTCTTAACCGAGTGGACTTAACAGTCTTATATGAAAATCCTCTAACAAGGTGACATTCTGATTAAGTGTTTGAAATCCTTTGACAAGGTCACTTCTAACAAAGTGAAGATCCTAACAGATCTGAGGGAAATCCCTTAACTGGGTCACATCTAGCAATGTGTTTGTAATCTTTAACAAGATTTGCTTTTAACCAAGCATACTCTAGAAGAGTATATTTCTGAGTGGGTCCGAAATCCCATAGTGGTTTTTCCCTATTTGGGTTTCCATGTTAAATCTGGTGTTATGAGGTTTATATTGTTCATATTCTTTTGAGTTTGCATGTTTGACAGTTTTTGGTTATATGACTAATATATATGTTACCGAGGTTGAATCTGATGTTTTATGGATGATTAAATTTGTATGATTCACCCCCCCCCCTCTCATCTTGTTGGCTATTGGATCTGTACTTATTTTAAGTATCAGAACTATCAATTGGTATCAGAGCTTTGGACTCCGAAAGGAAAGTTTAAAGGCACTTGAGTTAAAGATCCAAAGATGTATAAGAGGGAAGCACCTAAGCTGAATAAGTCAAGTTTCTCTACATGGCAGAAAAGGATGAAGCTACATCTATCAGGAGTTGGAGAATATGCTATATACTATTTGGAGAATGATTTTGTTGCACCGAGCACCTATCCATTGACTATGGAAGAGATAAAGGCGAAGCAAGAACATATTCAAGCAATGATTGAAATAACATCTGCATTGACCGATTATGAGTTTAATGATCTAGAAGGCTGCAATGATGCAAAGGCAATGTGGACTAAGATCATATCTGTATATGGAGGAGATGAACATGTTCAAAGAGAAAAAGTTAATAGTTTAAGAGGACAACTTGAATCTATGAGGATGAATGAAGGTGAGAACATAACCCAGTACAGTACAAGACTAAAGGAGATTGTAAATCAAATCAAAGGAGTAGGAGGAACTATTGAAGAAAAGGATGTGACAAGTAAGTTGTTAAGAACTCTTATACCTGCCTATGTAATCCGAGTCTCTGCAATCAATGAATTGAGGTTTGTACCTAATATGCCAGTTTCCTTGGTTGCTACTATTGGTAAGCTACATGCATTTGAGTTAAGTAATTTTGATAATAGTGGGTCTTCGGTAAATAAAGTTGAAACTGCATTTAGTTCTTTTCATCTGAATGAATCTAATGATTACAATGAAAGAAACTATAAGTACTCTGAAGGAGATCATAGTGGAGCAAGTGAAAGATTTCGGAAGAACATGGAGGAGGTACACAAATTGTATGAAGAAATCAGAAAGCAAGAAGAGTTTGAAGCACTATTGGCCAAAAGGTTATTGAGAGGCAAAGTTAAGTATAAAGGAAAACTACCTTTGAAATGTTTCAATTGTGATAAAATTGGACATATGGCTTCTAACTGTCCTGACAAAGATTTTACTGAAAAGAGAGATTACCGAGATGATAGACAGAAAGATAATCATTACAGAGGACACCGAGACTTCAAGAGAACAGATAGAAAGACATGCTTAATTGCTGATGAAGAGTCCGACGATGATAAATCAAATGAGACTGATACATAAGAAGTTTTTTATGTGGCTATCAAGGATGGATCAGATGAAGAAAGGTATGAGGAAAAAGCCCTAATATCTCACATAAACACTAATGATTCTTGGATTATAGATAGTGGATGCTCACATCATATGACAGGAGATAAACACAAGTTTGTTATGTTAGAAGATTATGATGGAGGCTATGTTAGATTTGGTAATGATGCACCATGTCTGGTGAGAGGTAAAGGATCCATAACACTTCTTGATAAAGCAAGATGCAATGATGTTTATTGGGTTGAAGGTTTGAAATATAATTTGTTGAGTGTAGCACAACTAAACAACATAGGTTACCGAATAGAATTTCAGAAAGGAATTGTCAAAGTTCATGACAAGAATGGAAAGTTAGCTACTACCGAGACACAAACAAAAGGTAATACATTTCACCTTGACTCAACTCACAATAAGTGTTTTCATGCAAAGTTTGATAGTACCTGGTTATGGCATAAAAGGTTTTGTCATGTTAATTTTGATAATCTGATCAAGATAAGAAGAAGCACAGAGTAAGAGGTATACCGAGTCTTGAAAAACCTGAGAATGTTATGTGCCGAGGATGCCAGATGGGTAAAATGACAAGATCAAGCTTTACAAGTAAGTCCTACACTTCTAAGGGAATTTTAGATCTCGTGCACACTGATCTTTGTGGTCCTATGAAAGTTCAAAGTTATTATGGTGATAAGTATTTCATATTATTTGTGGATGATTATTCAAGGATGATGTCAGTAATGTTTTTAAAAGAAAAATCATAAGCTTTTCAAATGTTTAAATGGTACAAGGCTAGAGTTGAAAATGAAACAGGAAGACAACTGAAATGTCTTAGATCAGATAGAGGAGGAGAGTTCACATCTGATGAGTTCAATCTATTTTGCAATGATCATGGTATTAAAGGACAAGTCTCTGCACCAAGAACTCCACAGCAGAATGGAATAGCTAAAAGAAGAAATAGATCTATTGTGGATTGTGCTAGAACACTGATGATTGAGAAGAAGGTTCCACAAACATTTTGGAGAGAAGCAATAAGCACAGCTGTTTACACCTTGAACCGAGTTCAATTGAAGAAAGGTACTTTGAAGACACCTTATGAAATCTGGTATGGCAAGAAACCTAATGTAAGTTACTTTAAGATCTTTGGAAGTAAATGCTATGTTCATAAAGATGATAGAAATGGCAAGTTTGATCAGAAAAGTGAAGAAGGAACATTTCTAGGATATTCTTCTAGAAGCAAAGCATTTAAATGTCTGATCAAATCATCTAACAAAATAGTAGAAAGTGCAAATGTGAAAATAGATGAATTTGCAGAAGGAATTGATGAAGGGAATTCCAAAGAACCAGAAGACTATGATGAATTTGTCTATGTACAACTGAGAAGTCCTACCGAGATAACTGTTGAAGGAAATGAAGAAGATATCCAGTTACCAAGTGATGAAGAAGACCATACAGAGCCTACCAAGCCTGTATTAGCCAAGTATGTCAGAAGACACCATGCACCAAGTCAGATTATAGGAGATAAGGATGATCCGGTGATGACAAGGAACAAACTAAGACAAAACACATGTTTGATATCTGAATTTGAACCAAGAATAGTGAAAGAGGCATTTAACAGTGAAGATTGGATAAATGCTATGATAGAAGAGATTGATCAAATCAAGAAGAATGACACATGGACACTGGTCCCAAGACTGAAGGACAAAAATGTAATTGGTACAAAGTGGATCTTCAGAAACAAGCTAAATGAAAAAGGTGAGGTCATTCGGAACAAAGCAAGATTAGTCTGCAAAGGTTATGCCCAAGAAGAAGGAATTGGTTATGGTGAGACTTTTGCACCTGTTGCCAGACTTGAAGGAGTTAGAACATTATTGGCATATGCTGCTTTCAAGAACTTCAAGGTATATCAAATGGATGTCAAATCTGCATCCTGAATGGAATATTAGAAGAAGAAGTTTTCATTGAACAACCTGAAGGATTTTTTGATGACAATAATAAAGATCAGGTATGTAAATTAAACAAAGCTTTATATGGTCTGAAACAAGCACCTAGAGCATGGTATGGAAGATTACTCTCTTATTTGATTAAGATTGGCTTTATAAGGACAAGTGAGAACAACAACATGTACATGAAGAATGATGAAAATGGAATACTAATCTCAACCATATTTGTTGATGATATTATATTTTGTGGAAATGACTCTTTATGCAAGAACTTTGGAAATGAAATGAGCAAAGAATTTGAGATGTCATTAATCAGTGAGATAAAGTATTTTATAGGCTTATAGATACTGCAAATGAAAAATGAGATTTTCATTACTCAATCCAAATACATAAAGGAAATCTTGAAGAAATTTGGAATGGAGGATTCAAAGCCAGTAAGTACTCCTATGACTACCAACTGCAAACTATCAAAGAATGATGAATCTGCATCTATTGATGAGACAATCTACTGATCCATGATTGGAAAACTACAATATGTTGTTCACAGCAGGCCAAATATAGCACATGCAGTAGGTATTGTTGCAAGATTCTCTGCAGATCCTAAGGAAATACACATGACGACAATCAAAAGAATTTTCAGATACTTGAAAGGCACTGAAGATTATGGCTTAGTATATCAGAAAGGAAATGATTTTGATTTAAAAGTTTATACTGATGCTGATTGGGCAGGCAACATTGATGACAGAAAAAGCACAAGTGGAGGAGCTTTCTTCTTAGGAGAAAGACTAGTGAGTTTGCTTAGCAAGAAACAAGGATGTGTTTCTGAGTTAATAGCTGAAGCTTCATATGTTGCAGCAGCACTGAATTGTACCAAGATTGCATGGATCAAACAACAGTTGGAAGGTATAAATGAGAAAGTTACCGAGCTAGTAACTATATTCTATGACAATACAAGTGCCATTAATATTTCAAAGAACCCTGTTATGCACTCTAAGACAAAGCACATCTCTATCAAATATCATTATCTTAGAGAAGAAGCTCAAGAGAAGAAAGTGGTGTTGGAATATGTTAACACAAAGGAGCAAATAGTTGATATCTTCACCAAGCCACTACCAAAGGACACTTTTGAATATCTCAGAAGTAAGTTAGGGGTCATACCCCTATCTTTTACTCACTGATCGAGTTCGGTGAAAGCATCACTTCGAGGACTCTATTGAATATCTTTTCGGGAGCTGATGCTGGATTGATACACTTTAGAATGTTTTTATGAAAGTGTACTGGAATTATACTAGAATAATACAAAGAATGATACAGGGAACAGGAATTGTAAACAAATGCTCTGACCGAGACTCAACTGATACACAACAGTAAGAAATAACTTCTTACAGAAAGAAATTATGTTTTAGTTCTATTCTTTTTGGCATTGTTGTCAAAGGGGGAGAAGACCTACCAAGAAGGAGAAGACCTACCCAGGGGGAGAAGACCTAAGAAGGAGAAGATCTACCAAAAGGGGAGAAGACCTGAGAAGACTGAGAGAAGACTACAGATTGAAATAAAGACTGAAAATAGAAGAGAAGTTTGATGTATGGGGCAGAGCATTTCAGCATTTCAGAATCACAACAATCCAAATCTTTTAAAGATCAAATCAATTGGTTTTGCCATCAATGCCAAAGGGGGAGATTGTTGGCAATATTACATTATAAAGATATTGAGAAGGTTGTTGATGATTATGGACATAACTGATTAAAGATGTTTTATTGTCTTGATATTATTATTTTGTCATTCATGTCAAGAAATTGATTTTCTAATTCAGTATGATGTTGCCATATCTTAAGAAATATGATATGAAGATTATAAAGAAGTCGGTAACGACACAAGAAATAATATGATGAATAAGGGGATAAGTTATTCAATGGGCAACTCTACTGAGTCAGACAATGATGAGATCTTGATGTTTTAGATTGTTTTAACATCATACATATGTTGTAAAATGTAAAGGTTAATACTATACTATGTTATCAAGCAAAGAACCTAGTTGGTAAACCCTAAGGAACCTAGTCGGTAAACCCTAAGGTTATCGTAGTCGGTTAATGAAGACAGAATGTCTACCGAGTGAAGTTTAGTATTCACCGAGTTGTAACTAAGCTATAACAGAATGCATTAAATGTTTACATGTGATATTTAATGAAAGATGCTGATGAGCTGGAGAAGATCAATGATTGGTAAGCCGTAGAAGAAGTTTGTTAACGAATCTAAGGCAATGGAAAGCCGGCAAGAAGATCTACAGCTCAAATTGAACCGCATTACCCTAGCACAAGTTCCAAGGTGAATGTGCAAGTTCCAAGGTGGGGTAAAATGTTTTCAGATTGAAAGATACAATGAACCTGGCTAAGATTGAAGATCTGATGGCTATGATTGATCATGGGAAATGTGATCAAAGAGATTAAGCGGTTAGAAGATTGTTTATAAATAGGAAATTGTTGATAAACAATGTATGCAGGCAAGTGTATGCACAGGGATGCTACATAGTGATTATCGAGCACAGAAGCTTGAAGACCTGTTATAATAAGAGAGTATTGATGCCCAGCAGATAGACAAGATTAGTTCTATGTCTAGATTGTATTGAACAAATAGGAATTTGCTTTAGCATTTTAAATGTGAAGTTGCAGATAGATTGTATTACTGTTATTTTGTGAAAGTGATAGGAAATCTCTTAACCGAGTGGACTTAACAGTCTTATATGAAAATCCTCTAACAAGGTGACATTCTGATTGAGTGTTTGAAATCCTTTGACAAGGTCACTTCTAACAAAGTGAAGATCCTAACAGATCTAAGGGAAATCCCTTAACCGGGTCACATCTAGCAATGTGTTTGTAATCTTTAAAAAGATTTTCTTTTAACCGAGCATACTCTAGAAGAGTATATTTCTTAGTGGGTCTAAAATCCCACAGTGGTTTTCCCTATTTGGGTTTCCATGTTAAATCTGGTGTTATGAGGTTTATATTGTTCATATGCTTTTGAGTTTGCAAGTTTGACAGTTTTTGGTTATATGACTGATATATATGTTACTGAGGTTGAATCTGATGTTTTATGGATGATTAAGTTTGTATGATTCACCCCCCCCCTCTCATCTTGTTGGCTATTGGATTTGTACTTATATTAAGTATCAGAACTATCACATATCTCTCATGTGGTTACCTTATTCGATTCTGATAGTGGTAAGGCTGCTGAATTCAAAAGGGTGGAAAGAAATAAAAGAAAATCCTCAATGACACCTGCTCCATCTCCAAATAAATCAAGAACACTCAGAAAGAAACAACAGGCTATGAGAGAGCCCAGTGGTTAGAAGAAGAAGGTCACACCAAAGAAGCAACCAGAACAAAAGGAAGCAGATACTCTTTCACCGACAAAACTGATAAATGAAATAACTCAAGAAGGAAATCTTAGTAATGTCAGTAAGTTCTATCATTCTTTTATTGATTCAGATAAGGATACTATTGAGGAAAGTATAATTTTGTATCTAGACATATATAAGAAGGTTCTTATTGAGGTTGTAGATGTTCTTCTTAATGATTTATACTTGAGACTTGAAGCAAAGAGAATGTCTGTTATGGAGTTAGATAAGAAATTGAAGGTTGAGGCACTATTAGCCATTCATCCTGTTAATTCTAAGCAATAAATATTTGACTTAATATTTGAAGCTAACAGGACTATTTTTGTGAGTGGTCACCAACAAGTTAGTCTTATGGATGATAGAGTAAAAGAGATTGCAGATGAAACAACTAATAAATGGGATATATTCTTTGTTGAGAAGGAGAAAAGAGAAGAGAAAGAGAGACAAACAAATGATAAATCATTTACTAAAGTATATCAAAAAATAGATAAAGGCAAGGGTAAGGTTGGTAGTGTACCTGACATCATAGTTAAGGACAACTTACTGCCACCGGCATAGGATACCCCACCGGTATTATCAGAGGCATCGACAAAAATGCAAAATGAGCTTGAAAAGATATCAGAGGAAGTGAAAACATATATTGTTGATTCTGAGTCAGAAATTCTATTCACAATGAATGTTGACACTTTGGACATCAATATTGTATTGGACAAGGAAACTGCAGAAGAAAAGAAATCTGAAGCTTTAAATATTGAGAAACCTGAATCACTGGTGAAGGCTGTTTTACACTCAACAGAATATTGAGATATTAATAGAAACAAAAAAGAAACAAGAACAGACACAATCAAAACCGGTAGTAAATAAGAATGAGGATGAGGGTGAAGATAAGAAGGAAGAGAAAGTGGATAAAGAAGAGGTTAAGGTATCTAGAGAAGAGAAGAAAGTTATTGTAGAACCTAGCACTCCTCCCATTACTTCTACTATGGACTACAAACCAACAAATGTAACTGATGTATTATTAGATTCCACCAAGAAGATAACATAATGCAATGCCTTAGCATTTAAGGCTATTGATGATTCTTTACCAATTTTGTAGATGATTGCACCGGCGTGCAAGGTTGATCACATCATTGGGTCTATAGGTAAATTGGATATGTTGTCCAAATTCATTTCTTCTAACATTCAAACTATAGATAAGATAAATGAGGAGACCATTAAGGAAAGAGTTAATAAGGAGAAGAATGAATTCTTTGACAAAACAATAAAGGATTGCACACAACAGATTGATTATTATTATTGACACTGAATTCCACCATTCTGGAATACAAGGAATTGTACAGGGAAGCATGTAAACCTCACCATCTAACAGAAGATGTTGATGAACAAATAAAGAAAACACAGAAAGAAATTGATGACATTGTTGACAATATGATTGGTTCTTCAGAACTCACATCAGTTTTGGATCAAGAGATGGCTACTTATGAAGAGAAGATTGAGAAATTGGAAAGGGAAAAAGCAAGGCTAAAGATGAAAACCCGAGAGTTAAAGAAAAAACTTGTTCCTAGATTGGATAATTTGTTAACACACCGGAATGAGCTATCTAAGGCAACTATTAAAGGGGAAAGATCACCGGAGCAGTAGATGCATTATCTCACCGGGATGATCCGGCAGACAAAGACTATAATTTCTAACAGTACAAAGTTTTTGCAAGGTCTTAACTTGGTTTTGGCAGACATTTTTCAAATTGTACATAACCGGCTACAAGTTTCTAGGTAAATTTTGAATTTTTGATACTTTTGACATCCTTTGTCATTGATGTCAAAGGGGGAGTTTTGTAATGAGAAAAATATACAGAAGGAGATCATTTGATCAGGGGGAGCACTCTCAGTTTTTGGACTTCAAATTTTGGATATCAGTTTTGGATTTTTCTCATAAGTGTTGCCATCAATGCCAAAGGGAGAGATTGCTAGCATTATACACTTTGATGAGAATGGTTGATGTTGTCATTGATGGCAACCAACTGGTAACAAGGTTCAAAGGTTCTACCACCAACAGACTTCACCTACCAGCATCGACAGTCACTATAAGGTTATTCACACCGACATCCAGTTACACCGGCAACACATTGTGCCAACAGTCCAAGCCGACTTGGAAATAATATTGTTTATGCAAATTGTATTATAATGTAATATTATATTTTTATAGCTGACATGATGTATTGTAAGAATCATATATGTATGAGATCTTGTAGGTCATTTGAATTATGTGAGAGTATGTATGTAGGTATGCATGTAAGCGGTATATGAAAGAGAATAATTGTATATGCATTTTGATGTATTTATCTTAAGAGTGAATAAGAAGAAGAGGAGAGCGAAGCAAGGTTTTGGTAGAGGTATTAGATAGAGCTTATACTAGTACTGAATCCAGCATTGCAGATGCTATTTTGAGCAGTACATTGTTGTTGGATTTAACTATCCAAATGTGTAGTCAGTGAGACTCCATTTTTGTATTGAGCAGTGAGCTCTAGGTAGTTGGCCTTCCTGTATGTGTAGGCCCCTATTGTACTGAGTAATATTTATTCATATTGGCCAGTGAGTAAATATTATGGGTCACAAATCCCACCGAGGTTTTTCCCTTAGCGGGTTTCCTCACCAAAAATATCTATGTTATGGTGTGCATTGATGCTTATTCTTTTGTTTCTCTTTACTACATTAATATTTGCTTACCGATATATTAATTTGGGTTGTAAATTTTCAAATAAGTTTAAATATTTCATCATCTGGTTAGACACTGATTCACCCCCCCTCGCAGTGTCTTTTGGACTAACCAAATATCTAATAGGCCATTCCCTTATCGGTAGTATGGTGTGGAAAAGAGAGGTTGGATTTTTAATCGTTCACATAGCTCTTGTACATCCTGGTTCTTGAAAGGACATCCATTATCTGTGATGATGGAACTAGGGATGGCATATCTGGAAATGAGATAGTTGAGGATGAATGATGAGATCTGTTTTCCAGTCACGGTGGTCATTGGGACTGCTTCGATCCACTTGGTAAAGTACTCTGTGGCGATGATAATGAACTTATGCCCATTTCAAGAGGAAGGATGAATTTTTCCTACTAGATCAAGTCCCCATTGACAGAAAGGCCAAGATGTGGTGAATGGTTGGAGCTCCTATGTTGGTGCATGTATGAGGTTACCATGAATTTGGCATTTAGGACATTTCCTAGCAAATTGATAGGACTCTCTTTCCATTGTCGACCAGTAATATCCCATTCTCAGAAGTTTCTTAGTAAGAGTAGGACCACTTGAGTGTGTACCACAAATACCTTCACGAAGCTCATGTAAGGCGGAGTCAGATTTGTTAGACAGTTTAGATAATCGGAAGACAACTAAGAGAGGCAGGGTGAATCAATCGTCACAGATTACCGGAAGCATTAGCAATTTAAACTTTAATACCAAAACCCAAAACAATAATACTAGAATAGTAGTTAATCTAATTAAGCATAAAAAATAATCATCAAATAAAATCCATCCACACAACACCGAGATTTGTAGGTAGAAAACTTGGTAAAGGGAAAAACCACGGTGGGAAGCCTACCCACAGTCAGATAATACTTCTGCAGTAAGTATGTGAATTAAAATGAAGGGGCCTACACTTGCAGGAAGGCCAATAGCCTAGAGAACACTTCTCATCACAAAAGGAGCCTCACTAACTACATGTAAATCCATACTACAATCCGGAGAAGTATTGAACTGTAAATGATAGCATCTCCTATGCCTGAGTATAGTTCCGGTTAAGCTCAATACTGGAGGACTAAATCCTCTTACACAAACCCAATTCGATCTCCAATGATCGACCAACTCCTCTACTTGAATGATATTACATTATTCACACATTACATTCCTCAACCATGACCTCTTACAATAACCATGATGATCTACAATGAGATCTTACATCATATTTATATAAACTCTCGACCATAAACAATAAGGTCAGCCACCAGTCAATAAATGAATTACATAATTACAAACCATGTCGGCCTTAGACCAAAACAAATAATATCCACACATAAGACATCCCAAAAATACAACAATAGGTCCTATCCACATGTTACATTAATGCGGTCCATAACCTAGATCAACTGGGACCAAGTATAGGTCCACACGCTTCAGTAATGATCTCCAAATGTCAAGTCTCAAACATGATCACCAACAACATCCTGAAACTCCATCATAAGCTGCAACAACACCAATTATGCAATGCATCAAAGATCTACACCAAAATCTCTACCGGTGAAACCCTCGCTGGAACTAGAAACAAATATTCTAAGTAAGTAGGATAGCATCCAATCACTAGACCGAAACCAACTGACCAAATATGAGTATGAGTATCATGAACAAGCCAATTCCATACCAAATTATATTAGAGCCTACCGGATCATGTTGGATCCAAGTTAACCAAAAACCACTCAACCTACCAGGACCATAAGGGTGCCGGTAAATAATCCAAACAACTAGTGTTGACACAATGACAAAACATCAATGCAACACATAATAAATTCCACCAAATGCCCAACAATCTCCCCCTTTGACATTGATGGAAACACTAGATGTGAAAAACGTCTAAGTACCCAAAAATGCCAAACAAGTCTCCCCCTATGGAAGATAACCAACAATCTCCTGTATATAGCTTTGAATATCAATGAATCTCCTTCTTTGAATAATATCTCTATAAAAGCTCTGAATTTGTTTTTTACATCACTAGCTCTCCCCCTTTGACATCAATGCCATAAATCTGACAAAAATATCAAAGCAAAAAAGCATGACTCTGAATCTCAAAGCTGACTACTCCCCTTGAGCAGTAGCATCCCACATCAGTGCTGAAATGAATGGTATCTCTGATAATGCATGTCAGACTGATGCCAAAATGCATCAATCAAGTCTTTGTCAGAGGGACAAAAACCCCCAATCTGTCTCTTAGGTACTCAAATGATTCCTTGGATAAAGGTTTAGTGAAAATATCCCCAATCTATTCTTTAGTGTTCACATAAACCAGTTTAACTTCATTTTCTTCCACCTTCTCCTTCAAAAAGTTATACTTGATAGATATGTGCTTTGTCTTAGAATGAAATACTGGATTCTTTGATATATCAATAGCAGTAGAGTTATCACAGTGAATAACTACTGATGTATCACAATCCAACTTTATATCCTTCAACATTTGCTTCATCCATAAAACTTGTGTACAATTAGTAGCATCAACAACATACTCAGCTTCAGTAGTAGATAAAGAAGTACATGATTGTTTCTTGTTGATCCATGAAACCAACTTCTTTCCGAGAAAGAAAGCTCCACTGGAAGTACTTTTCCGGTCATAAACATCTCCAGCCCAGTCATCATCTGTATATGCACATAAAGTAAAGTTATCATTCTTAGGGTACCATAAGCCATATTATGATGTACCTTGCAAGTATCTAAAAATCCTTTTCACCACCATCTCATGATTTTCTCTAGGATCACTTTGAAATCTTGAAACAATACAAACAACATTCATAATGTTAGGCCTAGTTTGAGTCAAATAAAGTAGACCTCCAATCATATATTTGTATCTTGTAGGATTTATCAGTGTAGAAACATCTTTCCTTGTCAATTTCTCACTTCTAACCATAGGTGTACTTACTAGTTTAGAATCTCCCATACCAAATTTCTTCAACAATTCCTTAGCATATTTAGTTTGATAGATAAAAATACCTTTTCTAGTCTGAGTAATCTGTAAACGTAAGAAAAATTTCATCTCACCAATCATAGACATCTCAAATTCTTTCTCCATATTCTTAGAAAATTCTATGCATAATTTATCTTCACCTCCAAAAATAATTTCATAAACAAATACTTCAACAATCAGTAAATCATCATCAGTGATTTTATAATATAAATTACTATAAGTACTGCCCTTAGTAAAACCAAGCTTCAAAAGATATTTATACAACCTTGCATACCAAGCTCTAGGTGCTTGTTTCAATCCATATAAAGCTTTCCTTAATCCGCAAACCATATTAGTATCATCTAATAGTAAAAAACCATTAGGTTGCTCAATATAAACTTCCTCATCAAGATCCCCATTCAAAAAAGCACATTTAACATCCATCTGATAAACCTTGTAGTTTTAATAAGTAGCATAGGCAAGAAATAATCTTATACCTTCAATCCTAGATACCGATGCAAAAGTTTCTCCATAATCAATTCCTTCCTTCTGAGAATATCCTTTACAAACCAATCTAGCCTTATTCCTTATAACTTGATCATCCTCATTCAATTTATTCCTATAAACCCATTTAGTTCCAATGACATTTTTATTTTTAGGCCGAGGAATCAAAGTCCATGTGTTATTTTTCTCAATCTAATCTAATTCTTCTTCTATAGCTTTTAACCAAAATTCATCTTTACATGCCTCAATTACTGATACCGGTTCAACTTGTGAAATTAAACATACCTCATTAGTTGCCAATCTTCTTCTTGTCATCACTCCATTGCTCTTATCCCCAATGATTTGATCTTCAGAATGATTCAATCTCACATACCTAGGAGTCTTTTGACTCTTTGGTTCCTCTTCCCTGTTCTTTAGGTACTGTAGAATTCTTTGATGTTGCCGGAGTAACTGGTTCAACTCTCTATTTTGGTAAAGGTGCTACCAGTTCAGAAATAATCATTTCCACTGCCAGTTCCCTCTCATAAATTCTGATTTGACTTTTTATTAGCTCATCTACTTTGACACTAGCACTCTCCACTATTCTCTGCAATATCTTGTTATAACATATATATGCTTTGATTTGATTAGAATAACCAAGAAATATGCCTTCATCACATGTAGGATCAAATTTCCCAATAGTATCATCTCTCTTGATATAACATTTACTACCAAAAATTCTGAAATACTTAATTGTAGGTGTATTGCCAAACCATAATTCATAAGGTGTCTCACCGGTTTCTCCTTTGATATGTACTCCGTTGAATGTGTAAACTGTTGTATTAACTGCTTCTCTCTAGTAGATATGAGGTAGATTTGCTTTCATCATCATTGTTCTAGTAGCATCCAAGAGTTTTGTTTTTCCTTTCCACAACTCCATTCTGCTGAGGTGTCCGGGGAGCAGAAAATTGTCTTCTTATACCATGCTTGTCACAAAAGTTATTAAACTCATCGGATGTGATTTGTCCACCATTATCTGATCTCAAACATTTAATCTTCAATCCTTTCTTAGTTTCCACCTTAGCCTTAAAGATTTTAAACTTTTCAAATGCTTCAAATTTTTCTTTCAAAAAAGTAACCCACATCATTCTAGAATAGTCATCAATCATTAGCATGAAATATCTATCACCATGAAAATTTTTAACTCTAGAAGGGCCACACAAATTAGTATAAATAAGATCAAGAACATCATTTGATTTATCTTGTATACTCCTAAAATAGGTTCTAACCTGTTTACCCATTTGACATTCTTTACATACCGGATTATAGGGCTTCATAATCTTAGGTATATCTCTAACAACCTTAGTTGAACTCATCTTCGCAATACAATCAAAATTCACATGACACAACCTTTTATGCCATAACCAACTCTCATCAATCTGTGTAATCAAACATGTCTTCTCACCGAAGTTCAAATGAAATATGTTACCATTTGTCTATGTACCGGTTGCAATCTCCAAGCCATATTTGTTAATGATTTTGCATTTTCCATCCTTCAACTGTAATTGAAATTCCTTATCTACAAATTTTCCTACACTCAAAAGATTAAGCTTCAAACCTTCAACATAATAGACATTGTCAGTATTGTTCTTACCATCCAATGATATAGTTCCTTTTCCTTTAATCATACATGCCTTGTCATCTCCAAATATAACTAGTCCACCATCAATTTATTGCAAAGATTAAAAATTCCCTTTATCCCCAATCATATGATTTGAACAACCACTGTCAATTACTCATTCATCCTTGTCCTCAATTTTAGTAGCAAGTGCCTTTTCCTCAGGTACAATCTCTTCTAGTGTCGGATCATCATCCTTGATAGCCAGGAATACCCATTCCTTCCCATTGCCGGATCCACTAGTAGAATCTTCTGCTGGTTCATCATCTGAATCAGTAATGCCTTCCTCATCCGCTATGTAACATGATTTGTCTATGTTTTTCTTGAATCTATACTTGTTCTGATATCTAGGGTTAGGCTTAAATGATCTTTTAACTCTTTCTTCAAATCTTGAATTCTTTTCAAGACATCTAGATGCAAAATAACTAATCTTATTACATGCAAAATATTTAAAAGGTGCTTTTGCTTCATACTTACTTCCTACCGGTCCTTTCAGTACTCTTCTAGAAAATAGTGCTTCAAGCTGCTCAAACTCATCATCTTCTCTCTTCATATCTTCTAGTTCTTTTGCATACAAAGCTTTCCAGTCTTGCTTACTGGTTGTAGATTTAGATGCATGAAAAACAGGTTCAGTCTTCACATCTCCAGAAGGTCCAAATTCCTCAAGCTCAAAAGAAGATAGTTTCCCCACCAAAGTATCTCTGTTAATAGATGTATTAGCCATTGTTCTCAACTCATTGATAGCAGTAGCCTTAATTTTGTATGCCAGTGGTAGGGACTCCAGGACTTTAGAAACAATTTCATCTTCGCTCAGAGTTCCACTACAACATTGAATTCCCATAACAATCTCATTTACTCTTTCCATGAATGCAGTAATTCTTTCATCTTCTTCCATCTTCAGGTTTTCATATCTCACCCGATAACCATCAAGTTTATCAATCTTCACTATAGGGTCACATTCATTAAGAGTCTGCAACTTATCCCATATAGCCTTTCCAGATGATTTTTCTGTTAATCCCATTATTTGCTAATCAGAAAGTGCACACAAGAGGGATTCTCTTGCTCTACAATTATTCTCAAGCTCCTTGTCCAAGTTTTCCAGAGGAGGATTTCTAGATCCTAGATTATAGGGTGTGACACCATTTTGTGTGATCTCCCAAATCTCCTTGCCAAGACATCTCAGATGAGTCTCCATCTGAATTTTCCATACTAGATAGTTTGTTCCTTCAAGCCTTGGTATATCCCTTCGAAAGATAGCTCCAGAAGAACTGGATGAACTTGAATTGTTAGTCACCATAGGATCTTCCTCAAGGGATTAAGATTTCTGCAGAGAGGACCAAATCTCTGATACCAATTGTTAGATAATACAGATAACCAAAAGACAATTGAGAGGGTGGGGGGGTGAATTAGTTGTCATATATTACCAGAAGCATTAACAATTTAAACTTTAATACCGGAACCCAAAACAATAATACCAGAATAGTAGTTAATCCAATTAAGTATAAACAATAATCACAGAATGAAATCAATCCATACAACACCAATATTTGTATGTGGAAAACCCGGTAAAGGGAAAAACCATGATGGGAAGCCTACCCATAGTCAGATAATACTTCTGTAGTAAGTATGTGAATAAAAATGAAGGGGCTTGCACTTGCAGGAAGACCAATGTCCTAGAGCACACTACTCATCACAAAAGGAGCCTCACTTACTACATGTAAATCCAAACTACAATCCAGATAAGTGTTGAATTGCAAAAGATAGCATCTCCTATGCCTGAGTACAATTCTGGTTAAGCTCAATACTAGAGGACTAAATCGTCTTACATAAACCCAATTCGATATCCAATGCTCGACCAACTCCTATGCCTGAATGATATTGCCTTACTCACACATTACATTCCTTGACCATGACCTCTTACAATAATCATGATGATCTACAATGAGATCTTACATCTTATTTATACAAACCCTTGACCATAAACAATCAGGTCGAGCACCAGACAATAAACCAATTACATAATTACAAACCATGTTGGCCTTAGACCAAAACAAATAATATCCACACATAAGACATCCCAGAAATACAACAATAGGTCCTATCCACACGTTACATTAATGCCGGTCCATAACCTAGATCAACCGAGACCAAGTATAGGTCCACACGCTTCAGCAATGATCTCCAAATGCCAAGTCTCAAATATGATCACCAACAACATCCTGAAACTCCATCAAAAGATGTACCAACACCAATTATGCAATGCATGAAAGATCTCCACCAAAAGATCTGCAAGTGAAACCCTCGCTGGAAATAGAAACCAATCTTGTAAGTAAGTAGGATAGTATCCAATCACCAGACCGAAATCAACTGACCAAATATGAGTATGAGTATCATGAACAAGCCAATTCTATCATTGGATTATACTAAAGCCTACCAGATCATGCCGGATCCAAGTTAACCAAAAACCATTTAACCTATCAGGACCAGAAGGGTGTCGGTAAAGCATCCAAACAACTAGTGTTGACATCAATGACAAAACATCAATGCAACACATAATCAATTCCACCAAATAGCCAACAAGATTCGTTATGATCGAGGCATCAAAGAAGAGTACCATCTAGACCTTGGTGGTAAAGTGTGTTAGTGGTTAAGGTATAGTGGGTGGCTTGTCGTATGAAGCTTCATTTTTGGTTGCGAGATAGGCTGGGTGGGAGGGTATTGTTTTTGAGATAGTCATATATCTTCCCATATAGAGGGGAAACAGAATCGGTCAGGGCACAAATGACTTGGGATGCAGAATTGTCATAGGCTAGGGAAAAAAATTGCTCCACCAAGAACTCGTAAAGATTCTGTTTATCTGGAATTTGTAGAAGCAAGGCAATAGTGGCCATTGCATTGGCAACTCTATTTTCCAATCTTGGAATCTGCTCAAAGGTGATGTGCATAAAGTACTTTTTGAAGTCATCCACCATTCTCTTGTAAGGCATTAGCTTATCATCTTTTGTTTGACAGTCATCATTGATCCAATTGATAACTAATTAAGAATCCCCATAGAGTCTTAATTTTGCGATTCTCCATTCTACAACTACCTTGATTCCTATCACCAAGGCTTCGTATTCAACAATGTTGTTGGTGCATGGAAATATTAGTATGTAAGATATCAAAATTGTGTGCCCCTCTGGAGTGATGAACATGATGCCGACACTCGATCCATGTTGTGTATAGGATCCATCAAAGTTTAGGGTCCATTGCTTGGGTGTGATAGTGAGTACATCCATATATAGAAATTCCATTTGTAGTGGGTGTTGGTCTGGTAGTGGTGCTTCTGCTAGTTGATCTGCAATTGCTTGTCCTTTGATAGCCTATCATTTTGTGTATTGAATGTCGAACTCACTTGGGATCATGACCTATTTAGCTAATCTTCCTATGAGAGTGGCCTTGCTGAGTAGATACTTGAGAGGATAAATCTTTTCTACCATCTTGATTATGTGGGCTAACATATAGTGGCAGAACTTTTGAGAAGCAAACACCACTGCTAAGAAAGCCTTTTTTATGAATGTATAATTGAGTTCATATCCGTTCAAAGTCCTGCTGATGTAATAGATAGCCCTTTCTTTGCCTACTGGATCTTCTTGTGGTAGCAGTGCCCCCAATGATACTTCTATTATTGATATATAGAGGATGAGTGGCTTGCTTGCTATTGGTGGTACCAAAACTACTGGATTCATCAGATATTGTTTGAGTTGGTGGAAGGAGTCTCCACATTTGTCTTCCCACCTGAAAGGTATATTCTTATGAAGCAAATGATTGAATGGAAGACATTTATTTGCTAACTGAGCAATGAATCGTCTGATGGATTGTAGCCTACACTGCAGAGATCGTAGTTGGCTAATGTTTTTAGGAGGTGACATCTCCATGATAGCCTGAACCTTTGCTAGATCCACTTCAATACCTTTTTCTGATACAATATAGCTTAAAAGTTTGCCGGATGTGACCCCGAAGACACACTTATTAGGGTTTAATCTGACATTGAATTGCTCCAATCGTTGAAAGATTTTATCTAGGATGTCGAGGTGTTTATCTCTTGTGAATGATTTAGCTAGCAAATCATCCACATAATCCTCCATGAAAGTATGCATCATGTCATGGAAAATTATTGTCATGGCTCTTTGATAAGTTGCACCAGCATTTTTCAAGCCAAAAGGCATGATGTTCCAACAATATGTTCCACATAGACATGTGAATGCAGTTTTATCTTGATCTTCTGGAGCTATCTTAATTTAGTTGTAGCCCGAAAAACCTTCCATGAGTGATAACATTGCGTGCCCTTCTATTAGATCAACAATGGTGTCAATGCTTGGCAAAGGAAATTCATCTTTTGGACATGCCTTGTTGAGGTCTCTTAAGTATGTACAAATACTTATGCTTTTGGCTGGTTTAGAAACTAGTACAATGTTTGAGATCCATTCCGCATAGTCTATAGGTCGGATGAATCCGACATCTAATAACTTCTTTAGTTCTGCTTTGACTAATAATGCCACATGTGGATTCATCTTCCTTAATTTCTATTTGATAGGTTTGGCTCCCGTAGCGATGGATAAGTGATACATGATTAGATTTGGATCTACCCTTGGCATGTTAGCATAAGACCAAGTAAAATTGATTTGCTTCTCCTTGAAGAATTTGACAAAATCTGGTTTTTCTTTTTGTGTGAGTGATTTTGCCAGATGTATGGTTTTGGCTGCCACTTCAGTGTCAATATTAATTGATTGAGTTGGCTCAATCAAGATTGGTGATCTCTCTTGGTAATGTTCAAGAAGAGTGTCAAGTCTCCCATATTCAGGTGCCTCAAAAATGTTTTCACCTTCAGATACGTTGTTTTTTTATTTTTTTGTTTTTGCGATCTAACAGTGCCATTAAATGGTTTTCACCATTAGATTCATTTTTTTATTTTGTTTTTGCGACTGAGAGACTTGGCACTCCCTCGATTGCATATATTGTTATGCGGTTCATTGGTGGAGCATGTTTCCAGGTTGACTGAGCATAGGTATTGGACAATTGACTCATCATTTGGGAATATTGGTATATCATGATGTTTGGGTTATTCCCAGTCTATGAGCTCAATATATATGAGCGGTAGAGAGTCATTTGGTGGGTTAAGATTAGCTTCTATAAGTGCCACGATGGAGACATTGTCATAATTATTTGGGATATCGGTGAGGTCTATGATGTTCTCGAGGTCTTTGGTGGTACTCTCCTTTACATTGTCATGTTCGTATTGTCGTTGCTCATTCTCACTAGCCTCATAGATATGTTGTAGTCCAAATTCAAACAATTGAGATCTTGAGCTTTGTCCCTCATGAGAAATGGGTGTGTATGCGTGGATTGTATCCACTCCAATATCCTCTATGATATCATAACAACTATCCCACTCATACTCATTGGAATCGGTTTCAGAATCACTGTCCCAAGTTACCTCATTGAATTTAACAGGGATGTCGTATGCTGAGAAAAGATCACTGATAATTGATACCAACTGGTTAGCTTGTTCTGATTTAGGATCTAAACTTGTTTTTATTCTTTGAATTTGTTCATACATAGTTTCCCTTCTTTTAGTAGGAATCTTCTCTGTGTGCGAGGATTTGGTTTGATTAGGTTCTTGTACATGATGTACTTTCTTATAAGAAGCTTCCTCCCTTTGGATAGTGAGTTCCTCTTGTTGCCTCTCATTTTCTTCATATTTTTTCTCCTTCCTTGTCTTTTTTGCTGCTTAGTGTAGTGCTTCTTGCCATGAGTCTTCCTTATGTTTTTTCTTTTCTTTCCATTGAGGTTTTTGATGATGAGCTCTCTTTTGTACAGGGGGAGTATACTGGCCATACCCAAGTCCTATTTTATCTCTTGCTAATTGGGAATGGGGTTGTATGGGTTCTATGATACCTTCTTGATGCTAGCCAATAGGTCCTTTTCCTTTGTATCCCATTCATTGCATGATCCGAAACCCATTTCCACATTGTTCTGTTGGTACGGCTACTTATAGGGCAATAAATTTGATTTCTTCCTCAACCTTGTATAGCTAGCTAAGGATGTCTTTATTTTCTGATTCTTCAGCCAGTGTGCCCATTTGGATAAATTTACCATCAAACTTTGTTATGTGTTCTGCTTCTTGACGTCTGGGTGTGGAAGGTTGTCTGTGAGACCTTGGTGAAGTTGACAACTTAGATAGACACAAGGGTTCAAAAGATTATTCCCCAATGCCTTGGTCCTTTATTTTCATCTTTTGCTTGAAGTTCATGGATAGAGACTTGAGTTATTCTTGATGGTTAAATGACGAGTAAGAGTGGGCCTCCTTGTTGTGTGGAACTAAGAAATTTTTAGCTACCCCCATAGCATTGCAGTATTGAAAAGGGTTAGTATCTGCTGATATCAAAATTTCTTGTTCGTTGTAGGGGAACTTGAGACATTGATGGTACATGGAAGGTACCTCTTGTATTTCATGGATCCATGGACGACCCAATAGTATATTGTATGTCAAGTCTATGTCCAAGACTTGACACATTGTGTCTCTTTGTACATGACCTACTTGAATGGGTAGTATTATAGTTCCTTCAGATGATCTTTCTTCATCATCATAGGCTTTGATAGTGATTTTATTTTTGGGATCAATAGCTTGATTAGAGAAGACCAATGCATGGATAAGTTTTAGAGCACAAATATTGAGTCCGACTCCTCTATCTATTAATAATCTTTTTACCGGATGTTTATAGACTAAGACGTCAATATGTAGTGGGGTGTAACGCAGAAGAATCAAGGAGACATAATCGTGTTCAGAAAAAGATATGTTATGTGGCATCATCATATGTGCCACCATGGCTTAGAATTGATCAATATCCAGATCATTTAGAATGGTTGTTTCGACAAGAGCTTGCTCCAAGATATCCTTTTGTTTTGGTGAAAGTTTGAGCAACTCAAGTATAGATATTTGAGCGAGTGTTCTCCGTAGTTGGTTGACCAAGTTATATTGAGCCTTGGGGAGAGTTGTTGTTGTTGATGCGTTCCCCTTCAAGACATATTTTTGAGCTCTTGTTGTCACATTTATTGACGCATGTTCTTTTTTGTCTTTGATTTTTATGACATTCACTTGATTTTCATATGCCGATATGTGATTAATGGTGTTTTCATATATGTGATTGATACGAGCTCCTTTGGTGTTGTTTGACGTTGATGCTCCTCCCTTGTCGTAATTAGGAAGAGGATTTTTGAAAGCTTCATGGTCACAATTGGTTTTAGGAACATCGATCGTTAAGTCTCCCTTGTCTATCATATCTTGAACTAGGTTCTTCAACCTCGTGCAATCATTTGTTCTATGCCCCTTGTTTCAATGATAATCACAATAATGTGAGTCATTCCACCATGGTGGCTTGACTTGGGGTTCAAAGTTGCTTGTGGCTAGCAATGTGATGATCTTGTTTTCCAATAGATCTTGAAATTCTGATTCCAAGGTTTGTCCTAATGGTGTGTATATTAGTCGATACGGGGAAGTGTTAGTGTTGCCTCTTTGATTTGTGTTGTTCCCTAGGTTGTTGTTGTTGTTGTTGTTGCCTTGGTGATTGTTTTTGTTGTTTGACATTGAAGCTCCTTCATTGGTATTTCATTGATAAGTGTTAGTTCCTTGATTGACACTTCTTTGATCATTATTGGATGGTGGATTTCCTGATAAAGTCAACGCTGGTTGTTTAGACTTTATATTGTTGGCATCGACTACCCCATTATTAACAACATTTTTATTTCTTGTCCAAAATCTAGACTTGTTTGAGTTGTTGTTATTTTTTGATTGTTAAAGGTGTTATTGTTTGACGAACTAACACCTTCCTTAAAGAACTTCAAGGTTCCTTTCTTGATGGAAGATTCCTCTACTTGGATACCATTCTCTATTAATTTTGCAAAAGATGGTATACATTCTAGTTTGAGACGATAACTCATTTCACTATTCAGATTGTCTATGAAGATTTCCATCTTTTCCTTTTCAGGCACATCTCGTGGTACTTTACGACCATGCACCTCCATCATTGTAGAAATATCGTGAATGTTTCATTATTATTTTGTTTCGTATTAAATATGTCAAGGATAATATAGGAGTATTGTGTTATGAATTTATTCACCAACTCATCAAATGATCTGATGGGAGGTGTGAGTTTTGACAACCAATCCATTGTTTGCCCTCCCAAACTTATTGGGAATAGTCTCATTAAGTATGTGTCATTGTGAGAAAACTCCAAGCTCATAGTACAAAATTCCCGAACGTGATCATGGGGATCACTCTTACCATCGTATTTGTCATACTTTGGTATATCTGAATCTGGGGGAAAAGGTACCATTTTTAATCTCCTATCAAAAGGATAAGGACAAATGTCTTCTAATGAGTATCTTATTGTGGTTCCTTGTTGCATTCCTGCATTTGTCTTTGAAGTGTTTGGATTTTTTGCATAAGAATAGCTAGGGGTGCATTGGTCCTTCGATGGGGAGCTTCCCCTTGTTCATTAATATTTTCCCAATTGCGGGTATTGTCTTGTTCATGAGTGTTATCGTGTTCATGGGTGTGATCTCGATTGTGTATGTTTTCTTGATAATGTGTTTCCTCTCCTCTCAAGTATTCTTGATTCAGGGTATTGTAAGTATAGTTTCTCGCCCTTGTTCGTGAAATTCTCTCATCCGTATTCCTTAAATTTTCTGTGTCAAAATCTTCAAGAATATTGACTCCTTTACTAATTAGCATAAGGAGATATTTTTGCTTATCTGATTCTATGTCTTTCTACGAGTTTTTAGAAAGAAGAATTCTCTTTACATTCTTGGAGAAGCTCTTCAGTGATTGTTGTTTCTTCCATATTTGCATATTCATCAAAAGGATTGGTCTCCCTACGACTCATGCTTGATTCTAGTTGTGAATCCTTCTTTTTATTTTTCTGAGATCAAGTGACAACGAGAATCAATATATCTCTACAGTAGTGAATTCTTCTTCTTCTATTAGGGTTCTTGGTGGAGTTGGTGTCTCAGGTTGAGCTTCATTGTAAGTGATAAGAAACTTTGGAAACAAGGTGGGGTTAATCCTTCCTCCACTATTAAGTTGTTGATTGAATGCTGGTTTTTGAATCTAAGCCCTACTTCTCGAAGGTTCTTTGTCAAATTCGTTGGTTTTTCCTTGGAGATACAACCGCACATGATGCAAGAATGCACGATCTGATTTAAAGAGTTGATGGTTGATATAGAGAAATTTACTCCTCTTGATAAGTGCCTTAGAACTAGGTTGTCTCTTCTTCAACTTAGTCTTTTGATGAAGACTTCTCAAAATGTGGGGAGTGGTCATACAAAATGATCAATGTTGATGTTGATGTTGGATATGTATACTTTGTTTTGGATACTCAAGCCTACTTGTCAAGTAGAAGTTTAGTTTGATTCACTTCTACGACAAAGTGTGTCAAATGATATGATTTAAGTTTCATGATATAGAAACTTAATTTGACAACTTGAGAACCTAACTAGGCATTGTTTTGATAAGACTTGTTGGATGATAAAACCTTTGATCACTCAAATGGATACTCCTTAATTTTGTTGGATGAAAGATTATCCTAAGACATTTGAAGATTTGATACCCTTTTCTAAAAGTGCTTAGCTGGATTTGGAAATTCTCTTCTCACTAAGGTTTCTCTTTGCTCTTTGCTTTGAATTGATTGTTGTATTGGTTGATTTGTAACTTGCAAGATGTTTTAATGTTCATGACAAGAAGACATAGAACACATGAAAACAATGGCCATCCCTATGCTAAATGTTGAGTGTATGTTTTGTGAGGATGTTTTAAAATCCCCAATGTTTTCACTGGTTTGATTTACAACAAAAGACACATAAGATAGACTTTTTATTAAAAGTTCATTGACAATATCATAGCCCACTAGTCTCAATACTCCGTCAGCTCAAACAACCTTGTCACCCCCTAGAGGGCACCCATTTTTTTGCCTTCTGCCAGAAATTAATCCAAAGTGAATTACTTCACAGTTGAGTAGTTATCTTGGGAGATATATGGCGAGTAATATTGGGGGTAGATTCTTTCCCACCCTTGCACTATGATATTGCCAATGTTTGGCAACTGACTTGGCTCAAAGCTTCTAATGCTAAGGTTTGTAGTAAGGATTTCATTCAGCACAACAAATGATAAATTCAATTAAGAGGCTTCCCAACCTTTAGAACAAAGGCTTTTCACATCACAAGGATACTAGGGGAAGGCTATCAAATACACACTTCCGTTGGAGGAGATTTTCATCAGCCTCCACATTTGATTATAGTGGGTTTGTAAAATTGGCGATAAAGTCATTCCCCACTTGGGTCGTACCCTTGACACTAGCCTTTTCGAGGCTTCAGGAAGGCAAGCCCTCTAAAGGATTTAATTTCTTGAAAGTAAATAAAGCAATGAAAAAGTGGGTTTGGCTTTTTGATCACCCAATTAAGGGGAGAGAATATACCTACCACTTAAGACAAAGCAATCGTTGGCTAAGTCCTATTTGGAGATGTTTCTCCAACAAGCATGGTGTTCTTTTTATCTGACAAAGCAATTTGTTGTCTAACTAGGAAATTAAAATCCTGGTCAACATAAAGTAAAGCACGTTTACTTGAAATGGAAATCGCTTTGCAAAAAAAAAATGGAAATATTGATTGTTCTTTTTACATTTGCAAGAAAAATGAAAATTTGTTGTTCTCTTTAGAGACCAAATTTCAAGTGATTGCATATGAGGAATAATTATGATTACTAATGCAATTTTTTCAGATGCATATATATGGGTGTGTATGTGTGCAAGTGTTTTGTGTTTTTTTTTGATGTAGGTTGTAACGTCCTAAAATTGTACCCCTTGCAATTTTCGAGTACATTTGAGTCTTTGCCTTAGTGTTTGCGCTCCTCAGCCTGATTGGAGACCTGTATATGCTCATGCACATCAAAAACACATTACAATTCAATGCTGCACTTTGCTTGAACCTTGATATTGCTCCAAAATAGGGCAGGACCAGGACATGGCGCCTTAGGATCCATTAGGACCAGGGCGTGGTGCCCTGGGATCCCCTATTTTAGACCTCCCTTGATCCTCTCCCCTTGGACCTAACTCAAATTTGAAGCGGGAATTCCCTCCTATGTCGGCTCAAGTCAAAAAATCAGTTAATTAAACCCACTAGGAAGTATTTAAGAGGGATTTCTCCTCTTATTTGACATCTAACGAAACTCAATCAAGCATCTGAGCATTCAAGAGATCAAGCATTCGATCATTCAAGAGAAATTGAGCATTTTCAGTCTTCCTTCAAGTTTTGGAGAAACAATAGAGACAAGATTTCAAGTATTGAAGAGGAGATCAACATCTACTTCATGAAACCCTAATTTCATGTGGAGGCAGATAAAACTTCACAAGGAGGTATAAGCATTTGAATTTCATTAAATTTAACATCCCCTCAAAGAGGAGGATTTCTACTTTCAGTCATTTCATTTACATTATTTCAACCACTTGGTTAATTCCAAAACTAGGGTTTGATCTAAAGACAAACCCCTATCCCCAACAAATTTCTCTTTCCTTCTGTGTGCAGAAAGCAAGTGCACAGTTGTACTTCTGGAAGTAAGCTTTATTTGTAGAGATGGATAAACCCTTTTTGATGCGTAGAAAGTTTAGAGGACCGATAGGAGGGAACCCCTGTTTGGATACACGGTCCCTACGACTTTTGGTGGATTTTGTAGAGCAACTCTAAATCATCTCAAACTTCTCAGATCCAGGTGCACGACTGAATCCCGAATCTGTAGCTCACCGTTCTTGCATACTTTGTCTCCATTTTCAACACCTTGTCTTAAATCAGTCAACTTACAAAAGAGGGTCGATTGCATTTTAATCCATTCCAATCTACTTACTATTCAATCCTTGCATCATCTTGGATTGGATCTAGTAGATTCATCCCCCTCTTTTGAATGTAAAGTCCCCCTCAAGTGAAAATTGGAGCCTAGTGAATTCCCTCTTCTTCCAAGTGGTGAATTGACTTAGGTTCTTCCAATTTTCCACTTTACATTTTGGTGAACTCGATGTGTCTTATGCTTGCTTCTGATTTTTGTTTTCAAATCTGAGTGCATGCAATTTAAAATTCAAATTTTCAATTACAAGTTTAATTTCTTTGCAATTTTAAAAAAATTAGAGGTTAAATTCACAAAATCCCTAATTTTTAGATTCAAAATTGAGCTTGTCATTTGTCTAAATTGGATTGATTGTTTTAGATCAGAGAACTCTTCATTTTCACAATTCAAGTTTTCATTTACACTTTCAATTTTTTTAAAAATTAAGTAGTTAAATCATAAAACTGTAATTTTAATTTTAAAATTGACCTTGTGGATTTTGTAGATCTTGAATTTGGTCTTTGCTTCAATTTCAAAAATTCATTTTCCCTCCTTCCAACATTCAAATTTTCATATTAAATTTTTTCAAATTAAGTGGTTTATGCAACAAAACCTAATTTTTAAATTTAAATTAATCTTGTGCAATTTCAAATTTTCCTTTAAGCATTTAATTAGATCAATTAAATCTAAAATCTCTTTTTGTCCCTCTAGACATCATAAAAGTTGGCCCTTAGGTGTGCCCTTTTTGTTGTCCTTTGAATTAGCACTTTTATCAAACATTCTAAGTGTGTCCTATTTTTGACCTTTAAGGCTTAATTTTACATATCTAGGCATCTCCAATTTTCACATCCTTTTGGAATTAACATTAAAAGTATAAGAAAGAGAAAAGAGAAGAGGAAATGTCACTTATACTTAAATGTTATATTCCATATATATTGTCCTTCCACAAGCTTAATTTCAAGATTTGATTACAAATTTTGCACTCTGTTTCAAATGCGCCAGAAAAAAGATCATATGCGCTAAAAGAATAGTCGAATGCGCCAAAAGATCTATCAAATGCGATAAAAGGTTAGTAAAATGCGCTAAAAGAATTGTTAAATGCCCTAAAAGAACTGTTAAATACGCTACAAAAAATAGTCAAATCACAACAAAATATGTTATATCAGCGACACAATATGTTATATGCGCTAGAAAAGATGTCAAATGTGCAAGAATATCTGTCGTATGCAAGGAAAGATCTATTGTATGTGCGATTTTGTGTTTAAAAACTGTAGGCACGAATCCTGCGGGAAAAAAATAGAAATGTTGAAAAATGGGGTTTGAGCCCCACGGTGGGTGCCAAAAATGTATGCTTAGATTGTGGTACCTACATGAGAGAAGGAAACAACACAACACACCAATGGGATAATATGTTAGATATCAAAAATCATTAGAACAAACAAATGAAATAAATATCTTAAGTGTGTCTCGTTGTTCTCTATGTCAAAGGATCCTTTAAATCAAGGTGGCTCTCAGCTTGGAAGAGCACTTGATCTATACCTAGGATGACTACCAAAAGAACGAGGGATATGTGATGATTCTAAGATCTAAATGGAAATGCAACTAAGAATTTAGTGAAATGCTAATATGAGATAATGAAGATGAAATGCAAAACTAGATGATTAAGATTTATATGAGTTCCAAATTGAAAGCTAAGATGATACTAGATGAGTTAATTAACTAAGAAAAGATATGCATCTAAGCTAAATGAAACTAAAATGTTTATGATATGGATGCTTGATATTAAAGAGATCTCCTTAACCTGCAATGTGACTATAATTTATATGCGCAAAGACTTGATATTGAGAATGAAGAATGTGAGCTCTACATTGGCATTTGCATGAAGATTGCATTAATGATATGTTATGTTGTCATTGATGTCAATTATCTCATAATGATATTGTTGATATTGTTGATTTCATCTTGTAACCGGTAGGAAGAGCCTTGTGAAGGACATTGTAAACCTGTATCTAAGTTTGTGAGTTGAACTAGTAATCGGTGTAAAAGGTTAAACCCTATCTATGTAATGTAACTGGTAAACCCTACCAGTTGTTTTTGTTAAACCCTAACCGATTAAGGTTGTTGAATTGGTTATGTTGGTTTATGATCGGATGTTGAGCGGTAATGATGGTGACATATATGGTCATTGTATGAAGACAAATTTAAAATGTTTTGGCATGTTTGTTTGTCTAGGGAATGAGCAAAATGTATTGTATCTAATGCAAAGCGCGTGATGAGTTACTGAGCTCGATGTAGCGGTTGACGTTTTCTTAATTGATTTGTAGGGATTGCTATGAAATCCAACGATCATACTTGTACTGACTTGTTTGTAATCTCGATGAGAGAATTAGGTTTTTGTTGTGTTACCGACCTAATTGATTTGTATTTAAGGTCGATGAAGTTGTTTTGTTTAGAGTTGGCAAGAGTTGGTAGAAATCAGTTGAGTGTGTGGTTGCCATACCAGATAATGAGTCTGCAGTTTGAGTAAAGGCACATAGGAGCTTAAAAGGATCTGATCAAGCAAGTGTAGTGCTATTCAGACATATCAAGCAAACTCCTATTGTTTTCTAACAATTACAGTAAAATTGAAATCCCCTAACTGGGTAAGCTCTAACAAGCTTGGTTACTTATTAAATCCTCTAACAAGGTGACCCATTAGATTAGATTTTCAAATCCTCTACTGAGGTTACTCCTTAAAGGGTATTTGCTTCTAAGAAGGCATTTGTAGTCAATCCCTTAACCAGGTGATTCCTAACAGGATCAGTTCTTAACAGGACTTTTGTAAAAGCTTTAATAGGCTTGGCTCCTAACAGGGTGAACTTTAGAAGAGTTCAGATATTATCTTGCGAGTCCCATCTCATCGTGGGTTTTACCTATTTGGGTTTCCACGCCAAAAATACTTGTGTCATGTGGTGAATGCTTTTGTGGTTATGATCTTATGGTTGATTTTATTAACTACTTAATTATTCTGGTAAGGCATGACAACCAAAAGCATTGAGAAATGAAGTATGTTGACATATGATAAAGCATTTGGATGTTTACAAGTTTAATGTTGTTTATTGTGAAGTTGCTGTAATAGTCAATCGGGCTTTCTTATGAGTATTTGCAGTGGCATTTCATTTGATAAGTTTACTTTGTGTGATTGAGATTGAGATTGGGAAAGTTTGTATCAGTTTTTCTATTTATCGATTCACCCCCCCTCTCTGTAATCTACCAGATACTTATTCTTTCATCATACCATCAATTGGTATCAGAGCATTTTAGGTCCTCTAAGGTCTAAGCCTAACAGCTTGAGGAAAATATCAGCTAGATCATGATGAAGAAGGAAGGTCTGAAGTTCAATAGAGAAAACTATAGGATATGGAGCGAGAGAATGAAAATTTACACCAAGAGTCTGGGAATTCAGTATTGGGATCATGTAGATACTAAGTATATTGCACCTACTAGGATTCTGACTGATGATTAGAAGAAAGAACAATAAGAAAATCATCAAGCATTGGAGGCTATTATCAGTTCCTTGTCTGATGTTGAATATGTAGATGTTCATGGTCTTGAAACGGCATATGAGGTATGGAAAAAACTTGAATATATTTATAGCGGTGATGAACATGTTAAGATTGCTAAAGAGGAGAGTCTAAGAGGAAAGTTTGATGACATGAGGATGACTGAAGGTGAGAATATCCAACAGTATGGTCAAAGGATAAAAGAGATAGTCGGTGAAATTAAAAGTGCAGGATGGAAAGTGGAAGATGCCACAGTGATTAGTATGGTATTGAGAACCTTGCTATCGGTCTACGCTATTCGAGTTGTATCTATTTAGGAGATGAAGTCCATTGAAAAAACAAAGGTAACTCTTGACTCCATCATTGGCAAGCTTACTGCTTTTGAATTAAATGGTTATGATGGTAGTGTACAGAAATCTGAGTTTGCATTTAGAGCTTTTGTTTCTAACCCATCTGTGAGAAAAAGTAGAGATATTAGTCATGGTTATGAATCCAGATCCAACAAAAATGCTGATAATGAAGACAGCTAATGGAGCTTGAAGCATTGTTGGCAAAACAGTTGCTTAGAGGTATTGGTAAATATAGAGGTAAATTACCTTTAAAATGTTTTGCATACAACAAGATTGATCACATAGTGGCTAATTGTCCTAATAGTGAAAATGAATACGAGAGATAAATTCAAGAAGTATAAGGGTAAAGGCAAGAGAGATTGTCTTATTGCTATTGATAGTGGTATCACTGATGAAGAATCTGATGGTGATGCTAGTGAAGATATTGTGTTTGTAGCTATTAAGGAAGAGATATCAGACCAAAAGGCATTAGTATCTAGGATGGATAACTCTGATGATTGGATCATTGATAGTGGTTGTTCACATCATATGACCGGTGATCAGAGCAAATTTCTTTCCTTGAAGGAATTTGATGGCGGTGTTGTTAGATTTGGTAATGACTCACCTTGCATGGTTAAAGGTAAAGGAGTTATTTCTCTTAATGGGAAGAGTAGTGCAGATAATGTCTATTGGGTTGAAGGACTAAAGCACAATCTTTTGAGTGTGGCACAACTCAATGAAAAAGGATACCCATTGGAGTTTAAAAATGTTATGTTCAAAATCTTTGACAACAAAGGTGAATTGATTGCAACCAGGAAATAAAATAAAGGTAACCCGTTTCACCTTAATTCTAAAGTTAGCAACTGTTTTATTGCAAAAATAGATGATAGCTGGCTTTGGCATAGGAGATTTTGTCATAGAAACTTTAATAACATTATTAAAGTGAGTAAGTCCAAGATAGTGGGAGGTTTGCCTCAGTTAGACAAACCGGTTAATGCTCTTTGCAAAGATTTTCAGTTAGGAAAGATGACTTCTTCAACTTTCAAAAGAAAATCCTTTTTAGCAGAGCACTTGTTAGACTTGGTTCTATTGGTATTTTGATGATGATTAGTTGTGATTGTCATTGATGGACACACACTTATTTGATGTATGAGTTATTCTCAACCAATAGTTGTTCCAACCGGTATTGTATGTCATTGAATGTATAGTCTTTGTTTGTTGAAGACTATCGGTGTTTTGCAGAAGATGCTTACCAGTCAGAGCATGACCGAAGGCCCCGAGCGGTATGAAGATCTCAAGCGGAATGAAGACCTCGAGCGGTAGTTAATATTTTGATTGGGACACTACACTCCAATTTTCTAGTCTTCATTTTTCAACTGATAATCGGTATAATCGGTATATTGTATTAAACCTGTATAATTGTAATGTGTGATGAGTTATCATCCACCGACACTTTGGCAGTGTTTCTGTGCCGTGTTACCAAATGTGTCTAGATGCACTATACCTAGGAAATTGTAGTCTAATCTTATTGGACTGACATAAAATTAGGATCCTATATGAGGACATCATGTCTAGGTTTTTAAACAAGTGGTTGTGTGCGAACGTTGGAAAGAAGATTAGGTCTATGTGAGAAAAGGTCTCTCACAATAGAGATAGAGAGTGCAAAATATAGAAGACTGAAGTAATGCTGGAATGCATTAACAGGGCGCTGTCAAGGATATAATCAAGCATTCTATGCTACTGTCTAGATCATTCACTTGTTGATTACTAATATCTTCGACAAGTCTGAAACCCTTAACCAGGTAGGCCCAGCCAAGCCTATTGTAAATCCTCTAACAAGGTGGTTCATAGTTGTGGATCTGAAATCCTCTAATATGGTAGTCTTTAGCAGGACTTATCTCCTAACATGGATATGGATTCTTAACATGATCTGTTCTGGTGAAGAACATTGTAAGACCTTAACCGGTCTGGTTGACTTGTGAGTTTTACTCATCATGGTTTTTCCAATTTGGGTTTCCACGTCAAAACATCTTGTGTTATGGTGATTGTGCTTCTGTGGGTGAATGGTTTATTTTCTATTTGGCTTGTTTATGTTTTAATCGGTTTATTGTTTAATTTGCTACACCGGTCTCCAATTAAACCGCTTAAGAGATTGTTTAAGTTTTTGGGTATACTAATTCAACCCCCCTCTTAGTATTCATTAGGTTCACACAGATCTTTGTGGACCAATAAGAACAAAAATAATTCAAGGTGATAGATATTTCATGATTCTCATTGATGATTGCTCAAGGATGATGTGGGTCATATTCTTGAAAGATAAGACTGAAGCTTTTGGTAAGTTCAAGACATTCAGGGCCTTAGCTGAGAAAGAGAGCAGTAAGAAGATAAAATATCTGAGGATAGATCAAGGCGGTGAATTTACTTCTAAGGAATTAACTAGGTATTGTGAAGAGAATGGTATCAAATGATAACTTTGTGCACCAAGGACACCACAACAGAATGGTATTGCAGAAAGAAACAACCGGTCAGTTATTGAAGTTGCTAGGACAATGTTGATACAAGGAGGTGTAGCGAAAACCTTTTGGAGAGAAGCTATCAGCACAACTATCTACACTATGAACCGGGTTCTGATAAAGAGAGGTAAGGAAAAGATTCCTTATGAATATTGGTATGGAAGATCACCCGATGTTATCTATTTTAAGATATTTGGAAGCAAATATTTTATTAAGAGAGGTGATTACATTAGCAAATTTGAGGCTAAAAGTGATGAAGGTATACTTCTTGGCTATTCCACCAAGAGTAAGGCTTACAAATGTTTTAACAACTGGACAAAGAGATTTGTTGAGAGTGCTGATGTTTGAGTGGATGAATTTCTTGAAGTCTCAGAAGGAACAAGTTCAGAGAAAAAGGATGAAGATCCTTGCATTTTGTTTTTGGAACCAAACTGTGAAATCTGAAACTGGCAAAGCAAATTCTGATGCACTTGTTCAACCAGAATAGATAAATTCAGAAGAAGATGATGATAACGAAGAAGATGAACCTGAAGATAATAATCATGTTATACCTAGATATGTGAGACTAAATCACAATCCTGAACAGATTATTGGAGATAAGGATGTTGGAGTACTAACCAGAAGAAGAATCAGAGAGAATTCTTGCATGATCTCCACCATTGAACCAAGAACTGCTAAGGAGGCATTTGGTGATGATCATTGGGTTAAAGCTATGGATGAGGAATTGGATCAGATTGATAAGAACAACACTTGGATCCTAGTACCCTGACTGGTAAATAAGAATGTTATAGGTACTAAATGGGTATACAAGAACGAGTTGAATGAAGATGGTGTTGTAGTTCACAACAAGGCAAGATTGGTTTACAAGGGTTATGCACAAGAAGAAGGAGAAGATTATGGAGAAACTTTTGCACCAGTAGCAAGACTGGAAGGTGTCAGAACTTTACTTGCATTTGCAGCCCATAAGAAGTTCAAGGTATATCAGATGGATGTTAAGTTTGCATTTTTGAATGGGATATTGGAAGAAGAAGTATACATAGAGCAGCCAAATGGTTATGCTTTGACTGATGAGAAAGACATGGTATGCAGATTGCATAAGGCTTTATATGGATTAAAGCAAGCACCTAGCGCATGGTATGAAAGGCTTCATACACATCTGATGAAGATAGACTTTCTGAGAACCAGTGATGATAGTAACATATATCTCAAGTATGAAGGAGATGAAATACTAGTCAGTGAAATATTTGTTGATGATATCATATTTTGAGGTAATGATGTCATGAGCAATGGTTTTGCAGATGAAATGAAAAATGAGTTTGAAATGTCTTTAGTAGGGGAAATAAATTTTTTCATAGGCTTGCAGATACATCAAATGAAGAATGGTATTTTCATTACACAGTCTAAGTATGTGAAAGAGGTTTTGAAGACATTTGGCATGAGTGACTGTAAACCAGTTGGGAGACCAATTCTTATAGGTTGTAAGTTGTCTAAGGAAGATGAATCTAAGTCTGTTGATGAGAAGGAATACATATCAATGATTAGCAAATTGCACTATGTTGTTCCCAGTAGACTGAACATAGCCCATGCGGTTGACATAGTTGCTAGATTCTAGAATAATCCTAAGGAAACACATCTAATAGCAACCAAGATAATTTTTAGATACTTGAAAGGTACTATTGACTATGGAATATGGTATCCATATGGAGGAAAATTTGATTTGAAGGTATACACAGATGGTGGCTAGGCAAGAAATGTTGATGACTAAAAAAGCACAACCAGTGGAGCATTTTTTCTTGGAGGAAGGCTTGTTTCATGGAGTAGTAAAAAGTAGAGTTGTACTTCACAATCTACTATTGAAGCTGAGTATGTTGAAGCTTATATGAATTGCACACAGGCTATTTGGATGAGGCACATTTTGGAAGGTTTTAAGATGAAGATTTCAGAACCTATAAATATTTTATGTAATAATACAAGTGCCATAAATATTTCCAAGAATCCTATTTTGCACACACGAACCAAGCACATTGAATTGAAGTATCATTTCTTGAGGGAAAAAGTGCAGAGAAAAGATGCTATCTTAGAGCATGTTTCTACCAAGGAGCAGCTTGCAGATATTTTTACCAAACCTCTACCTAAGACTACATTTGAGTATCTTACAAGTCAACTAGGGGTTGTACACCTTCATGAGGTTAGTTGAGCATGATGTTGATTGCATCAATCCTTGAACTACTTGCAAAATTTTACAAGGATTGGTGTAGTAGTGGATGTATTCCACAGGGGGAGCATCAAGCTGCAGTATCTTGTTGATGCACAGTAAAATTTGACATTACATGTTTTACTTTCAATTTGGCATTGTTGTCAAAGGGGGAGAAGAATTATGTGATTATGGGAAGGAAAACCAGTGACAGACTGAAGACAAAGAGAGCATGTGAATACTTGGTAATGTAAAACTAGTGACAGACTAAAGACAGAGAGAGTATGTGAATACTTGGTAATGTGAACCAGGATTCCTATTCACAGTCACATCAGAAATCAATGGTGTTGATATTTATATTTCCATCAATGTCAAAGGGGGAGATTGTTGGCATTTGCATGAAGATTGCATTAATGATATGTTATGTTGTCATTGATGTCAATTATCTGTAATGAAATTGCTGATATTGTTGATACTATCTTGTAACCGGTAGAAAGAGCTTTGTGAAGGACATTGTAAACCGGTATGTACATTTGTGAGTTGAACCAGTAATCAATGTAAAAGGTTAAAACCTATCTATGTAATGTAATCAGTGAACCCTACCGGTTGTTTCTGTTAAACCCTAACCGATTAAGGTTATTGAATTGGTTATGTTGGTTTATGATCTTATGTTGAGTGGTAATGATGGTTACACGTATGGTCATTGTATGAAGACAATTTCAAAATGTTTTGGTGTGTTTGTTTGTCTAGAGAATGAGAAAAATGTATTACATCTAATGCAAAGCACGTGATGAGTTATTGAGCTCGATGTAGCGGTTGAGGTTTTCTTAATTGATGTGTAGAGATTGCTATGAAATCCAACGATCATACTTGTACCGACTTGTTTTTAATCTCGATGAGAGAATTAAGTTTTTGTTGTGTTACTGACCTAATTGATTTGTATTTAAGGTTGATGAAGTTGTTTTGTTTAGAGTTGGCAAGAGTTGGCAGAAATCAGTTGAGTGTGTGGTTGCTAAACTGGATAATGAGTCTACAGTTTGAGTAAAGGCATATAGGAGCTTAAAAGGATTTGATCAAGCAAGTGTAGTGCTATTTAGACCGATCAAGAAAACTCCTATTGTTTTCTAACAATTACAGCATAATTGAAATCCCCTAACTGGGTAAGCTCTAACAAGCTTGGTTACTTATTAAATCCTCTAACAAGGTGATCCATTAGATAAGATTTTCAAATCCTTTACTGAGGTTACTCCTTACAGGGTATTTTCTTCTAACAAGGCATTTGTAGTCAATCCCCTAACTGAGTGATTCCTAATAGGATTAGTTCTTAACAAGACTTTTGTAAAAGCTTTAACAGGCTTGACTCCTAACAGGGAGAACTTCAGAAGAGTTCATATATTATCTTGTGAGTCCCATCTCACCGTGATTTTTACCTATTTGGGTTTCCATGTCGAAAATACTTGTATCATGTGGTGAATGCTTTTGTGGTTATGATCTTATGGTTGATTTGATTAACTACTTAATTTTTTTGATAAGGCATGATAAACAGAAGCATTGAGAGATGGAGTATGTTGACATATGATAAAATGTTTGGATGTTTACAAGTTTAATGTTGTTTACTGTTAAGTTGCTGTAATAGTCAACTGGGTTTTCTTATGAGTATTTACAGTGGTATTTCATTTGATAAGTTTACTTTGTGTGATTGTGTGATTGAGATTGAGATTGGGAAAGTTTGTATCAGTTTTTTTATTTATTGATTCACCCCCCCCCCCCCCCTCCCCCCCCCCCCCAACTCTCAGTATTCTACCGGATACTTATTCTTTCATCATACCATCACTCTATTTATAGGGAAAATAGGGCAATGGATGGTTAAGATTGAATAATCTCAATAAGGGATAGAATTGAAAGTTATCAATCCATGTGAGGGATTTAGTCGAATCTCAAGTTGACAAATGTCACCTTGAGAGGTCTTGAGAGGAGATGCAAGAAGCATTAAATGCCTGAGAAAACATGAAGGTTACCTTAGGAGGTAAGGGTTAAGGTTAGGTTAGAGTTATCCATTGGATAAAGATTTTACCCAAGGGATAATCTCTTGTGCAAGGGTTAATAGGATAACTAGGGTCAAAGCCATGAGTGCTTGATGAGACCCTTGGGTTAGATGAGGGTTAAGTTAGAGAGAAAGTCTCTAACCATGAGGGGAAGGTTGAGTTAACCATTAATGGTTAGGAAGACTTTGAAGACAAATTTGTGAGAGTCCTTCCAAATTTGGGGAACTCAACAAGTTAGCTTGTTGAAGGAAATAAAACCTTTAATGCATTTAGAAGACTTTCTTCCAAATTTGAGAAGTGACCTCCTCAAATTTAGGGAAAGGACATGATTAGAAGGATTAGGCTAATTAAAAGGGTTTAGAAGAATCTAGAAGGCTCTCGAAGAGGTTTAGGAGGCAAGTGGGAGATGTAGGATTTTGCAAGTGGGTGAGGAAAAAAGAATTTAATGAAAATAAAATTAATTAATTTTAATTTTGGTTGCAACTTGCATTTGATATATTAAATAAATATTGATTTATTTAAATGTGATTTTGCAAGTGGGTGGTTTTAATTAAATGTAAATTTAATTTAAAAATGGCTAGAAGGGGAATTTTACTTAAATGTGAATTTAATTAAAAATGGCTAGAAGGGGGATTTTAATTAAATGTGAATTTAATTAAAAAATGGCTAGAAGGGGGATTTTAATTAAATGTGAATTTAATTAAAAATGGCTAGGAGGAGGATTTTAATTAAATGGCTAGGAGGGAGATTTTAATTAAATGTGAATTTAATTAAAAATGGCTTAGAGGGGGATTTTAATTAAATGGCTAGGAGGGGATTTTAATTAAATGTTAATTTAATTAAAAATGGTTTAGAGGAGGGTTATAATTAAATGCGAATTTAATTAAATGGCTAGGAGGGGTTTTTAATTAAACAAGAATTTAATTAAATGGCTAGGAGGGGGATTTTAATTAAATGTGAATTTAATTAAAAATGGCTTAGAGGGAGATTTTAATTAAATGTGAATTTAATTAAAAATGGCTTAGAGGGAGATTTTAATTAAATGTGAATTTAATTAAAAATGGCTTAGAGGGGGATTATAATTAAATGGCTAGGAGGGGGATTTTAATTAAACAAGAATTTATTTAAATGGCTAGGAGGGGGATTTTAATTAAATGTGAATTTAATTAAAAATGGCTTAGAGGGAGATTTTAATTAAATGGCTAGGAGGGGGATTTTAATTAAATGTGAATTTAATTAAATGGCTAGGGTAGAAGAAGGAAAATATTAATCAAATCCTTAATTTGATTAATAGGCTAATTTAGAAGAATAGGAATATTAATTAAATCTTAATTTAATTAATTGGAAGAAATAGGGATAATTAAATGAATAAAATTCACTTAATTTGTTGTGCAACTTTTAGGTGTCTACACTAATCATTCTGATGATGTATATGAATATGTTGACGTTGACAATGACTTATTAAATTTTCAAAAGAATTAATCCTAGCTCCTCATCACAAACAAAGTGACTTAGCATTAGAGCATGGTCCTTGTTTGGAACTTGCGATAGCTCCATCCATTGTGCTCGATGTCGCTCCTCTTGCATGTTGTCCATCTTCCAGAAATAATGATCAATAATATCGGGGGGAGGATGACATTCTTTATTAGCTTCATTAGCATTATAGATTCTCTCTCTCTCCTCTCTGGCTTATTCATGACATTCTTCTATTTTTTCTCCCTATTCTTCTATTTGTTGTCCCTAGTGTTGTCTACTTGAGGATGATGCAAAGTGTTGAGATCTCTTTTGGCCTCTTCCATGTTGACTCAAAAGACACATGTATTTGTTGGCAATATGCTGGATTTGGTTAAGTGTTGTCATTGATGTCAACACTGTATCTTGATTGGATATGGTTCTGCTATCCTCGTTGGACCTATCCCGGTTGGACCTATCCCGGTTAGACTTGGTGTTTGTCTTGGTTTTGGCCGTGATTCTAATCAGGTATGATCAGATCCTTGGATTCGGTTTTGGATGGTTATTTAGGTTGGTCATATGCTTGTCATATTTAGCTGGTTCATGATTGGGTTCTCTGGAAGCTATCGCTTATGTTCCCAATTGATATTTCTTGGTACCGGTTAGCTTACCGGTTAGCGATATTTGATGATATGGTTCAGTGATTTTGGTCCGGCTTATGGGAATGGTTTCTAACATGCTGAAGGTGCTTTTGATAATGTTCTCATTATTTGGTGGCTTCACATTGGATTGTGTGCTGATATGGTGGTCCTATTTCGATCCGGTTATATATTTTGTGTTATTATACTAAGGGTTTCTACCAGTTGGTGAAATGTGTTGGTGATTGGTCTTAGCGTGATTTTCAGCAGATATAATTGTTTGGGAATTTGAACTAGGTCCATGCTATGTAATGTAAATCATAATATTGGTCCAGTGATATCATGTAATGTAATTTTGTAATTATGGGTTTATAGGTTTAGGGTTTAGCTGACCTTATCAATAAGGTTGATGATCTGTATTTATAGGTGACTTATTCATTTAATTTGGATATGGATGGTATCGATGGTTATGTCTGCATTATCAGAGAAAGGTTATGTGCGAACAATGATATATCATTTAACATAAGGTTGTAAAGGATTTGGTGTTGCAGGGCATACATTTGTGCTTAACCGAAATTATATCAGGGATTAGGAGATGCTACTTCTACAGTTCATTCTTTCTAGATTGTAGTCCAATGTGTTTGAAGTCAGTGAGACTTCCCTTTTGCAATGAGCAGTGCGCTCTAGGCGGATGGCCCGATTGCAAGTGCAATCCCCATTGCAATTATTTCACATACTGCTACAGAAGTATTATCTGATTGTGGGTAGGGTTTCCCACTATGATTTTTCCCTTTACCAGGTTTTCCATGTCAAAATAATGGTGTTGTGTGTATTGTACTTTCATTCTTTATCTTTCATTGTGTTGGTTTCTTTGTGCTCTGGTATAAAGGTTATAATCTGCACTAACTGTGATTATTGGTAGAAAACTGATTCACCCCCCCCCCCCCTCTTAGTTTTCTCCCGATATCAAAAATGTATAACAATGTTCCCTTCTTCCATGGTGGTTTCCTTTCTTTGGGGGATGAGGACAATTCTATGCATATATATACATGATATACATGAGTTATCATAAAAAGCATACTGACTCCAAAGTTAGGTGAAACCACCTTGTGCTTTGTGTTCATTATCCTTTGGTTTATTCTCTCTTGGGGGCTAAATTATTGTGATAACATGGTTGTCGTCTTTGGGTGTATCCTACCTTAAAGAAATTGCTCCCAATAAGGTGTACACAATCACTTTAACATGGGGGCATACACTCTGCTCATAATTCTCTCTTTTGATTCTTAACGTTACTTAGCAAACTTTGTCTTTGCTTTGTAATTTTTGGTATTCCTTTCATGGCTCATAGTAAGAGAA